>NC_025996.2:134846992-135078973 GCF_000442705.2 Elaeis guineensis
CACGGATCGGATCAGGTCAGATCGGGTTGGGTCAAAA
This sequence comes from Elaeis guineensis, assembly GCF_000442705.2. Classification (NCBI taxonomy): domain Eukaryota; kingdom Viridiplantae; phylum Streptophyta; class Magnoliopsida; order Arecales; family Arecaceae; genus Elaeis; species Elaeis guineensis. The sequence goes on from NC_025996.2 coordinate 134,847,030, forward strand.
TTTAATAAATTTAGATCCGATCCGAAAAGTGGAACGGATCCAATTTTACAACCGGATCCATGGATCCTTCAAAATAGTTCAGGTCGGGTCTATGCAGATCGGATCGGATCGGATTGGATCACGGGTCAATCCGACCCATTTGCAACCTTATTTTCAATGTACATGTGGTAGAGACTCGACAGAGGGTATGCGAAGAAAAATTTGATCTGGTGGCTTTCGTATCCTGTACCTTATTGAGATTTGACATTTCGAGATTCAGTCCATATTAAACCCACAGCAAGGTTCAGGATGAAAAATGAAATCCAACGAGCCCAAAAATAACCCAATCGGAGTCTAAACGAAAATACGTACGAAACAAGATCGGAATGGACAGCACAATGCATGAAGCGGCAGCCGATGGCGAGCCGACGGAGGCCGGCGATGGCATCGCGGGCTCGGCACAGGCGCATGCATGGGCGGGCCCAGTGTGGGCATGCATGCGGCCGGCCCAACACATGGGCGGGCCCAGTGCGGGTGCGCACACGAGCCAACCCAATGCTCGCACAGTCCATCGTGGATCGCATAGTGCTGGGCGGTCCATGGGACTGGCGTGGATCGAAAACATGCGATCCACGCATGGTTCAGATGGTTTTTTACACGATCCAACAGTCCAGATCGTAGCCGATTATGATCGAATGGCTGAGATTGATTTTGAGTTTGATCAGGCATGATTAGAGACTGTTTTGCATGATCGGATGGCTCTGTTGCGAGCCGGTCATGATTGAACGGCCACAGATGATTCTAAGCTTGATTGGGAGTACTCTGTTTCCTAATTTAAGTGTTTTGGAGTTTCTAGAGTCTATATAACTCCGATTGATGAGCCGTCAGTTGCATTGGAAAGCTGATGATGTCTTAGAGGTGTAAAAAAGCTTCAATAGAGATTCCAGAGAATGTTTATGAAGATTTTGAGACTTTTTAGTGGAAGATTCTTGTACAAGGATTGAGTGGTGAATTCCTCTTGTATTGATTTTATTTTATTCTCTCATAGTGAAGCTTACACACCTCATGGAGATCGACTTTAAACCGATCCACGTATTTGTATTATATTTTTTATTTTATTTTTTCTTTCTTCCTGCTGCACTATGTGGTATCGGATCCTGATGCAACATGCCTTAAGTTCTTTTATATGATGGTGGTTTTAATTCCCACCTTTATCTTGGATAGTTGTGGATTTAAGCTAGGTAGTAGTGCGACTAAATAACTTTTGTAGTTACAATTGAAAATAGCGACAAATAAATTTCTTGTAATAGTCCTCTTTTTTGCGACCAAAAAAAATTCGTAGCTACAATTAGAAATAGCAACCAAGAACTTCATCGCAATAGTCTTATTTGTTGCGACCAAATAAGTTTTGTAGCTATAATACGAAATAGCGACCACAAATTCCTCGCAATAGACTAGTCTATCACGACTAATAATTTTTGTAGCTATAGTTCGAAATTGCGATCAGTAGTTCCTCATAATAGGATTAACTATTACGACCAAATAAATTTCATAGTTATAACTACCAATAACAACCAATAAATTATTTGCAATAGCGTTATCTATTGCGACTAAGCAATATTTATCGCTACATAAAAAAAATAGCAACCAATTTGCTCGCAATTGATACTATTTCTGAGCGCATTCTTGTTTGGTCATAATTTTTGTCGCTATAACTAGTTTGCTCACAAAAATTGGTCAGAGAGGAATTGATGAAGACTTAGAAAATCAGTTTAATCCCCTGTATCAACGTTGCTACGAGGCTAATCATTTTTGGAAGTGTTGCAATCCACTTCACTCTCTTGTTTAATTGGGAATTTTATATTTTCATGGTTTTTTTTTTTCTTTTCCCCTGCTCTTCGGTTTTGCCGTGGGTTGGTCAACATTTTCATGAGTTGGCCACCTCTTCACTTTCCTTTTTTTTCCTCCACCCTTGCCCTGTTTTACTTTTCTTTCCCTTCCTTCCCATCCTGCTGGTTAAGTGAAATGGCTGCGACCTGCTATCGCCGTTTCTCTGAAAAAGTAGAAAGAGACAGAAAACAACAATAGCTGTTAAAAAGATAAAAAAATTAAGTTTGTATTGGTATCTTGGAATTCTTTAAAAAACAGGTTAAGGATTTAGTTAAAAAGAAGAGGAAAGAAATAAAACTGGGTCATGGCAAACTCTTCCTTGATGTTGATTTTGTTATCTGTCTTGCTTTAGACGAACAAAAGAGAGATGTTGAACTTGAGACTATCGAAACCCATTACGGATTCATTAAGACTACGAAAGCGTTAAAATTACAGTTAGCGTGCCATAGGGGCTATCAAGGAACATTAAGTTGTGAATGTGGAGAAGATTGGAGGGTAGAGAAGTGAGGAGATAACAATGTGGTTCATTACAAGTAAATACAAATGTTTTGCTTTAGGCTGCCTATTTTGAGTTTATGCAATGCTGCAATATTGCAGTGTCCTTTTGTACCATGAAGTCAGGGTGGAGTTCAGGTTCAAATATCTATAGAACATGCCAACAGTGCAGATGCTTCTATCATCCATCAACCATTTTGATATTTCTTTTTATCAATCCATGGTTCAGATTTATGCGTAAATCTGAACCATAAGTTTATTTCTTTTTATCCCAGATGACAGGTTTTAGCGTACACACTTATTGAATTATGTGTAAATATTTTTATTCAGAGGACACAAACTTCCATATTCTCTTAGCTTATCCTCTCACATAAAAGAGGTGGTTCACAGCTATAAGCAAACACAACAAAGGAAGGGAAACCAAACCATACAGCAATCGTGGTCATATATTTGCGACTCTAAACTTCCAGTTTCTCAACTAGACTGGGGTGCTCTCACTGCATTTGGACTACCTGCTTCCATGAGGGCCGAGATGAGATTGCGTTCCACCACCTTTCCACATTCTTCCTTGAAGTGAAAAGCTTGCGCCCCCTCTCTGTCTTGTTTACAAGGTAGTGTGCATTGGGGAGGTGTGAGAGGTCTGCAAGCGTGAACTCGTCCCCTGCCAAGTACTCATTCTCTCCCAGCCTACTTTCATACACATCAAGGACCCTGGCCAGCTTCTTCTCATTTTTCTCAATCAAAGACTGATCAGTTTGTAAGCCTAACGGTGCAGCGATAGCAAGATGGAAGACTAGAGTTGAGCTTGCCGGTTCAAAGGTCACAGCTTCTGCTTGCAGCCATTGCTCGATCAATGCCCTCTCAAGAACGCCGGTTCCGAAAAGGGTCTTGTTTCCCTTATCCAGATACTTCACCGAAATGTGCCGGCAAATTTCCCTCGAATCTAGAAGATGAAAGAGTCACTTAGCCTTTGGATGTTGATTATCTAGGATTTCTATAAGAAGGTGAGTACATAACAAAGTATCTGGGGACAACATACCAACAAGAGTGAGATCCCGATCTTTGAAGGTTACTAGACCAGAAGGATCCTGCTAGAGTGAATGGAAGAAGAACCAGCAGTTGTTTTCTTTTAAGTAAAATGCTACACTAGTACTGATACAACTTCAAGAAATGTGATAAATAGAAGAATTATCACAAATGACTTGCCTGTAGCCTAAGAAACTCAGGGACCTTGCGTTCTCCCTTGAATGTGTCGGTGCGAATGAGTTCGAACTCCAAGTTCTTCTCGAAGAGGCATGTCAGCACCCTGGCAACATCTGTGCATGCTGGTTGTCCAAATACCTTCAAGGCTACCATCTTCCCTCTCCCTCTTGTTCAATCTCACAGAGGCTGCCACTACAAATAAGGATTGCACCTCAAGGGAGGATTTAAGGTGATGATGGTTTGTGGAATTGAATGCTTTCTTGATTCGCGGACAAAAGGAAAGGCAAAAGAGAAAGAACAATGTTAAAGGAAAAGCGAAAGGTGCAAAACTTGAAGCGGACAGCAGGCTTAAAATGTGCAAAGATTACATCCTTTACCCCATGCAGGAAGAAACAGGAAACCGAAAAAAGAAAAAAAAAAAAAAAAGAATGTTCGAGGTGTCATGTATAAAGATCAGAGTCCCAAAATAATTAGTAAAGAAATTTGTTAGGTTAAGCTAAAGAAGGTTAGCATCAAATGATAAGCGATCTAAGAAGATTTCGTCCCTTTAGTAGGGAAACAGTGGTTCAATCTTTCATCAAATCTAAGAAGATTTCGTTCCTTTTTCTGTGCCGCCAGAGTCAACTTGAAGGCCTATAAACTCTGGAAGAAAGGAAGGTTTGTGACCGTCTATGCAATGGGAGGATGCTAGTCCCCTTCTATAGTCAAGACACCGTACCAAATATGAACCAGCAGATTTAATACATGTCTTCTTAAAGCAATACCTCAGACCTGTGACCCAGATTAGCTATATGACCGCATAAATCTCCAAAGATCATAAAAAACTTATAAGATAAACAAAAATTTCAAAAGCATCAAAATAATTAAATTAATTATAAAATTTAACCATAATAGTCTAACCAAATAATTCATCACTAGAAAATTTTACTCAATTATAAAATTCAAATATTCATCTGATATCAGAAAAAAAATCAAATCTCTAACTAATAACTTCATCTTGCTCGAACTCTATGTCCAACCCATCCAAGATGAGCCATCCTACAACTCTAACAAGAAAAGAAGAGAGATAGTGTATCGGAAGAGATGGTGTGACCATTACAGCCTGATAAGAATCCTCCATACTCATATCAATATAAATAAAGTAAATCTAAAATAAAGATTAACCATATTAAAATATAATAAAAAATTATAAAATCTTATACTGGGAGATATGGTGTGAGCTTTACAGCCTGATAAGAATTCTCCATACTCATATCAATATAAATAAAATAAATTTAAAATAAAAATTAATCATATTAAAATATAATAAAAAATCATAAAATCTAATACCATTTATTCAGCATAGCTCAAATAAATCCATATAGATATGCACACATAAATATATGTTATCAAATATATGTCTCATTCAAGAAAATAAATCAGATATATTATTAAAGTAAAATTTTTATTCAACAGTGATTTCATATATCTAAATTTTTATTATTATCTAAATTTATGATCAATAATTATCTTTCTAATTTAGACTATCCATCATTAATTATGTTTCGACCCATGACTAGCAAACTATGATCCCATGCTTTGGCCCATAGCAGCAAATCAAAGTGTCTCTTTTTTTTTTTTTTGATAATCCAGGAGGAAGTAAGGCTCTTCCTCCGAGTGAAGTTTATTTATTCCAATTTAAAAGGAGTACAAAAGAGGGTTGGCTAAATTCTCTTTCTCAATCTTTCTATAGGGTTAGTGTTACCGTTGCATAGGAGTGTCCCACCAGACATGGAAGTGGGAGAGAGAAAGGACGGCCCTATGGGACTAAACTAAGAACTACAAAAACATCATGCATCCCCATGGGCATCTGAACTCTTGTGATGAAGCAGTCTATTGTTTAGCATTGGCTAGGCAAACTCGCATCCACTCAACTAAGTTCCTTGGATGCCATTGAGGTCGGAGAGGGGAACAAGTTGAGTAACCAGTTGCCGTAAATTTTGGTCAGTAATACTTGATGTCAAGCTTTAGAAGGTAGAAGCTACTTGCCTTATTGTTGTTGAAGGCATGGTGGCTTAGAAATGAAATATGCGGAGGTTATGCTCGTTCTATAAACACCACGTACTAGTAATTATTAACCATTCAAAGGTAGGGAACCTATTATTTATTGGTTGCAGATACCTCCAAAAATCCCAAATTTCAGTGAAGGTGGTTGGGAGCTGTTGGGGGATACCCGCCGACCGACTGCCGGAGGGCCCGACCGCCGACCGACTGCCGGAGGGCCCGACCGCCTGACCGACTGCCGGAGGGCCCGACCGACTGGCGGCCCGACCGACCGACTGGCGGCCCGACCGACTGGCGGCCCGACCACCTCCGATGGACGACTCCGACTGGCCGATAGACCGACCGATCATCGGTCGGGGCGACCGACTGACGGATGCCATCAGCGGCTAACCGCCGGCCGTCCAACGGCCCATCGCCGACTGGGGGTATGTCGGGCGTATCCATCCCGACCGACTGAACCCCGAGGTTTGATGGCCGACTCACATGAAGCTCGCCGACCGATGGAGGGGCCCGACACCACCCAGCTGGTTGCCGACTTTAGGTCGGTCGGCTCCTCCAACCACCGTACAGCCGCCAGACGTTGTCAGCTCTGACACGGACATGCGGCACAGTTACCTAGGGGCATTGTCCCGCCGAGAGCCGGGTCAACCCTGGTGATTGGACGGCCACACGGCGACATGACATTTTCACGGCGACTCTGACAGTCCACAGTGAGTTGACGGTTCCTCACTTGTCCGCGCCATTAATGACGGTGCCATACTTAGCTCCACTATATATACCGGGGAAGGCAACAGTGCAAGGGATCGATCCGCCCGTCTCTCTCACATACGCAGGCTCGCTCCTCTCTCCCTCTCTCTCTCTCTCAGAGCTCTCTGTCTGCATTTCACTGTTGCCCAGTCACCTCTCTGACTTGACCGTCGGAGGGTCCCCGTCGGAGTCGCCTCCGATCAGTGCGGACTTCCTTTTGCAGGTGCACGCTCCCCGGCGATCGGACGACGAGGCGATTGGCCGCAACAGATTGGCGCACCAGGAAGGGGAACAGCATGACAAAGACAAGAGCTCAACGATCGAGAGTCACTGGGTCGGCCAGGCGCTCTTCCCGCCGGGAAGAGGCCTCTCCACCACCACCGGCGGCGGAGCCTAGATCTCCGCGCCCCGCAGTGACCGCGGAGGCCCAGATTGCGGCCATTGTACGACAGATGACCGTACTGACCGACGCAGTCAAAAGCCTCCAGCAGCAACCGGTGGCCCGACCTATGCCTTCCAGGAGCAGCCGCCGACGACCGCGCCGATCCCCGTCGCCTCCATGCGAGCGCTCCCAACAGCACTCCCATGGAGAGGAGAAGGGACGACCACGGCGCGACGACCGACGGTCCCAGCGGCCCTCTCCCTCCCCGTTGGAACGGGCAAGGAAGGAGAAGCGGCCGCGCACACCGTCGGCCTCCCTTTCAGAATCTTCCGGAGGCTCCACCCCTGGGGTCTCCCAGCATCGACGAGCGGACGACTACGAGCGACGGTTTGAGGAAATCGACCGCCGACTCGCCCAACTGCAGACCGACGGCCAGAAGTCTTCGAACGACGTCGACTTCCAGACCGCCCAACCTCTCTCCCGACTGGTCCTTGATGAGCCGATTCCCAGTCGGTTCAAGATGCCGCACGTGGAGCCCTACGACGGCTCCACCAACCCAATCGACCATCTGGAAAGCTACAAAGCTCTCATGACGATTCAAGGGGCAACCGACGCTCTTTTTTGCATCGGTTTCCCTGCCACGCTCCGCAAGGCTGCCAGGGCTTGGTACTCCGATCTTCGATCGGGCAGTATCCATTCCTTCGCGTAGTTCGAGCACTCGTTCGTGGTCCATTTCAGCACTAGCCGAAAGCCGTCGCGAACGTCGGACAGCCTTTTCTCCCTCAAGCAGGGAGAAAACGAGACGCTCCGACACTTCGTGGCACGATTCAATGCGGCCACGCTCGAGGTCCGGGATCTCAACGAAGACATGGCTGTTTCGGCCATGAAGCGGGGCCTGAGGGCGTCCCGATTCACTTATTCTCTGGACAAGACCCTCCCCCGAACGTATGCCGAGCTACTGGAGCGCGCATACAAGTATATGCGTGCGGACGAAGGAGCGTCCGACCGACGCTTGGCCGAACCCAGAGGTCCGAAGGAGAAGCAGAGAAAAGGTCGGGAGCCCGCCGAACCAAGCAGGCCCCCGACCGATAGTCGGCTTTCTCCACCCCGACAGATCCAAAAATTGCCCCGACGACAGACTCCGAGGCCGGTACGTCCCAGGTATAACTCCTACACTCCTCTCTCCGCTCCCCGTGCGCAGATCCTGATGGAGATCGAGGGAGAGGAATACCTGCGACGGCCTCCGCCTCTGAAGGCAAAGGGCCTCGACCATCGGAAGTACTGCCGGTTCCATCGGAGCCACGGCCACGACACCGAGCGGTGCATCCAGTTGAAGGATGAGATCGAAAATCTCATCCGCCGGGGGTACCTCGGCAAATTCCGGAAGGGTCCGCCAACCCAACCGATTGCCGAACGACGCCCCCAGCCGACTGAAGAGGCGCCGACTAACCAGCCGACGGCCGGAGTCATCAACATGATCTCCAAGTGGCTGGGCCCGGGGACGTCTACAGGAGGGGAGCCGACGAAAAGGCTACGCCCGGACGACGTAATCACCTTCACAGAAGACGACATTCGGAACGTCCAGACTCCCCACGACGACGCTGTTGTTGTGTCGGCGACAATAGCCAATTATGATGTAAAACGAATTTTTGTTGATAATGGAAGTTCGACAAATGTTTTGTTTTACTCGACCTTCTCCCGAATGCGACTGTCAACTGATCGACTTAAGAGGGTCTCTGTACCACTGATCGGCTTTGCCGGAGACACCGTCACGACAGAGGGAGAAATTATCCTGCCCGTGACGGTCGGCACCGAACCACGGCAAAGCACGGTTTCCCTCACTTTCGTGGTCGCCCAAGTTCCTTCAGCCTACAACGCCATACTCGGGCGACCCGGACTGAACGCCCTCAAGGCGATCATCTCGACGTACCATCTCCTTGTTCGATTCCCGACCAAAAATGGAGTCGGGGAGATGCGCGGAGATCAACAGCTCGCCCGACGATGCTTCCAAATCTCTGCTCAAAGCAACGAGACGAAGGATCCTCTGACCATCGACAAGCTGGACCAAAGGGAGGAGGAAGAACGGGGTTCGCCCGTCGAGCAGCTCGAGGCGATCCCGATAGGAGAAAGTCCCGACAGGAAGGTTTGGGTCGGGTCTCAATTGCCCGACGCCGAACGACGCCGACTGGCGGAACTGTTGACGGCCAACGCCGACATATTTGCTTGGTCGGCAGCAGATATGTCGGGCATCCCTCCAGAGACGATTACTCACCGACTCAACATCGACCCGACGATGAAGCCAGTGAGGCAGAAGAAAAGGTCCTTCGCCCCAGAAAGGCAGAGGGCCATCGACGAAGAAGTGGACAAGCTACTCGAAGCAGGCTTCATTCGGGAATCCACGTATCCCGACTGGCTCGCCAATGTCGTCATGGTCAAGAAAGCCAACGGGAAGTGGAGGATCTGCATCGACTATACCGACCTCAACAGAGCCTGCCCAAAGGATAGCTTCCCACTTCCGAAGATCGATCAGCTGGTGGATGCGACGTCCGGATTTCGACTGCTCAGCTTCATGGACGCCTTCGCCGGGTACAACCAGATCCGGATGGCGCCTGAAGACGAGGAGCATACCGCGTTCGTAACTCCCAGGGCCTCTACTGTTATCGGGTGATGCCCTTCGGATTGAAGAACGCCGGCGCCACCTACCAGCGACTCATCAATAAGGTCTTTAAAGACCAGATCGGGCGTAACATGGAGGTGTACGTGGACGACATGCTGGTAAAGAGCGCGCAGATCCCGAACCATGTTCAGGATCTCGAGGAGACCTTTTGCACCCTTCACCGACACCGAATGAAGCTCAACCCGACCAAGTGTGCTTTCGGGGTGACCTCAGGGAAGTTTCTTGGATTCCTCATTTCTCAGAGAGGGATCGAGGCCAACCCTGAGAAGATAAAGGCAATCCTCGACATGCGTCATCCGAACACCAAGAAGGAGGTCCAACAGCTGAACGGAAGAATCGTCGCTCTTAGCCGATTCATTTCCCGGTCGGCTGAAAGGTGCCTCCCGTTCTTCAAGATTCTGCGTCAAGCGGACAGTTTCTCTTGGTCGGATGAGTGCGAGCAGACCTTTGAAGGCCTGAAAAGGTACCTGGCTTCCCCGCCGCTGCTCGTAAAGCCGCAGGTCGGGGAGACCTTGTATCTCTACTTGGCCACATCTTCCGAGACGATCAGTTCGGTGCTCGTTCGAGAAAACGAGTGCCGAACTCACCAGCCCATCTACTACACCAGCAAAGTGCTCCACGACGCCGAAGCCAGATACTCGGAGACGGAAAAGATGATTTTCGCCCTGACCGTCTCCGCGCAACGGCTTCGACTGTACTTCCAGGCCCACGCCATCGTGGTGCTCACCAACTAGCCCCTGAGGGCAGTACTGCGCCGGTCTGACACATCTGGACGACTCGCTAAGTGGGCAATGAAGCTTAGCGAGTTCGACATTCAATACCGACCAAGGCCTGCCCTGAAGGCCCAGGTCTTGGCCGACTTCATCGCCGAGTGCCCGACGACCGACCAAGGGTCGGGAGCTGAAGACCCGGGACGAGATACGGTCTCTGAGCCAGACCCGATCTCCACCTGGGTACTCCATATCGACGGAGCCTCGAACGCTCAGGGAAGCGGGGCCGGGCTCCTGCTCACGAATTCGGATGGGGTGGTCACCGAATACGCCCTCCGGTTTGACTTCAAGGCCTCCAACAATCAAGCCGAATACGAGACGCTTCTCGCCAGCTTAAGGATGGCGAAGGAGCTGGGCATCGACAGCCTCCGGGCATTCTCCGACTCTCAGCTGATCGTGGGGCAGGTCAAGGGCGAATTTGAGGCGCGAGATCCGACTATGATCGAATATCTTCAGAAGGTGAAGGACCTCGTGGCGCGCCTCCAGTATTTCGAGATCTCCCACATCCCTAGATCGGAGAACGCCCGCGTCGATGCTCTCTCCAGATTGGCAACGTCGGCCTATGACTCTTTGGGTCGGACGTTCGTCGAAAACCTCCAGCAGCCGAGCATCGATCGGGTCGAAGAAGTGCAGCAGCTAACGTCCGAACCAAGTTGGATGGACCCGATCGTTCAGTACCTGACCGACGGGATCAGTCCCGAAGATCCCGCGGAGGCCAAGCGGCTCCGTTGGTCGGCCTCGCAATATGTGATCATGAACGGCCGACTCTACAAAAGGTCGTTTTCCCTCCCTTTGCTTAGGTGCTTGGGGCCGACCGACACCGACTACGCTCTCCGAGAGGTTCACGAAGGAATTTGTGGGAATCACTTGGGGGGCAAGTCCCTAGCCTTCAAGGTCCTGCGACAAGGCTACTACTGGCCGACCATGAAAAAGGATGCAGCAGAGTTGGTCCGGAGGTGCGAGCCATGCCAAAAGTATGCCAACATCCAGCACCAACCGGCCAGCCAAATCGCTCCCATTGTCGCTCCGTGGCCCTTCGCCCAGTGGGGAGTCGACATTCTCGGTCCATTCCTGCCAGCGTCGGGCCAAAGAAAATTCATCGTTGTCGCCATCGACTACTTCACGAAGTGGGTCGAAGCTGAACCCTTGGCACAGATCACCGAGCGGAAGATGGAGGACTTCATCCAAAAGTCCATCATCTTCAGGTTCGGATTGCCGCACACCATCATCACCGACAACGGACGGCAATTCGACAACCAAGACTTCAGAGACTTCTGCGCCAGGTTCCACATCCGCCACCGACTAACTTCAGTCGGGCACCCACAGTCCAACGGTGAGGTTGAGGTGACCAACCAAACCTTGCTCCATGGACTCAAGACCCGACTGAATGAAGCCAAAGGTCTCTGGGTCGACGAGCTGGGCTCCGTTCTGTGGGCTTACCGAACGACCCCCCGCATCCCGACCGGGGAGTCACCATTTAGTTTGGCCTACGGGACGGAGGCTATGATCCCGCTCGAGATTGGCCTGCCATCTTCAAGGGTCGAGCAGTACCGAGAGCCAGACAACTCCGAAAGTCGGAGGGCCGACTTAGATCTCCTCCCCGAGCTGCGAGACGAGGCTCAAATCCGAATGGCTTCGTACCGACAGAGGGTCGCCCGGTACTACAACGCCAAGATCAAACCAAAGCTTTTCAGGCCTGGTGACCTCGTCTTGAGGAAGGCAGAAGTGTCGAAGCCCTTGGACCAAGGGAAGCTGGCTCCCAACTGGGAAGGACCCTACAAGGTTGCGGACACCTTCGGGCTAAGGGCCTATCGGCTGGAGACCCTTGAGGGGAAACCCATTCCCCGGACTTGGAACGCCGACAATTTGAAACTGTATTACCAGTGAATTTTGTAATTCAATAGTCGGTATACAAGTTCAGTTTGAAATCTCGGAGTCTTAAAATCTTCGACTAGTGATCGGCGCTCAGCCACAACGTATCGACGTAGCACCGACGGCTCATCGGACTCTTGCGAGCACCGACGCATCTACAATAACGGGAGTCGACACTCCTTCGACGATTCGTCGGACCTTCACAAGGGCCGACGGACTCTTACAAACGGGAGTCGACACTCCTTCGACGACTCGTCGGACCTTCACAAGGGCCGACGGACTCTTACAAACGGGAGTCGACACTCCTTCGACGACTCATCGGACCTTCACAAGGACCGACGGACTCTTACAAACGGGAGTCACACTCCTTTGACTTTCGACAACACATCCGCCCCTGACAAAGGCCGGTGCATCTGTTGCGACGGGAGTTCATACTCCTTCTACGGTCGAATTTTCGGGCAGAATCCACCGGCCGACAGGCCGATCGGGCCCCGACCAAAGAAAGGCTAAAAGCCAACGCGACCATTGTCGCGACTTCCGACCAGGCTACGGCCGGTCGAGGGATATTCGGCTTACCACCGTCTATCACACGACGTGACCTTAGTCGCATCCACGACTTGACGACCGACCTACGACCGGTTGAACGACATTCGGCTTGCTACCGTCTGTCAAAAGACACAGAACCCGACGCAAGAGCATGGGGACCCGACTTACTATTGTTCCCCCGACACTGCGCCGGACGACGACCGACTAAATGCATCTATGGAAGTCCGGCTACCGAACCTTTGCCAGGTTCGGTCGGCTCCCGACTCAATAGATACACCCGACTGACGACTTCGACTATCGGAAGCCGACCTAAAGTCGGGACCCATTCTACTTTCAGGGCTGCGCAAGCTGTCGAAGTCCTACCGACTTACGTGAGTTAGCGACTTACTTAAGTTAGCAACTAAAGTTCGACATTGCAGCAATAATCGACATTACAAACAAGAAGAGAAAGAAAGAAGTTTCATTCATTGGTGAAAAGAAATTACAAAGTCGGGTCGAGGCCCGATTACATATATTTTCAGAAAACAAAAAGCAAAGATAGTCGGCAGGGCCGATCATCCGTCCTAGTCGATCTCTTCGACCGACGGAGGATCGGGGATGATCGGCGTCTCGGCCATAAGCGGCGCTGGGTCGGCCGCCGAAGGATGGGCTTCAGTCGGCAAAGGAACTTCGATCGGCACCTGCTCCGGGACGGCCTCCTCCACCACGATGATGCCTCCCGATGGCTGGTCGGCCATCTCCTCCGTTCCTTCTCCTTCGACTCCTTCCTCCTCGGCTAGCGGCTCGGCTAGCGGCAGGACGACGCGGCTGACGTCCAGCTTCGGGTACAAGGCGTGGACGGCGTCCCGACCATCCTCGAACCCGACCCGGTATGAGGCGAAGCCCGATTCGAGCATCTCCTCCCGGTATTGGTCGGAGGACCGGAAGTCCTCCACCGCCCGATCGGCCGACTCCCTCGCCGACCTTGCCTCGTCCTCAGCACGGGCGAGCTCCTGCCTCGCCGACTCCACCTCGACCCTCGCCATTTCGGCATCGATCTGGGCGATGGACAGCTCCTCTTCGGCTTCCGCGAGTTTCTCCAAGCTGACCCGAAGTTGCTCGCGTTCCCCTTGGAGTTCGGCAGTTGCACCATCCCGTTCGCGTCGAAGACGGCGCACGGCCCGACCTTTGTGCTTGGCCTCTTTCTTGGCCGACCGGAGTTCGGACCCAAGCCGGGAGACCTCATCGACTAACTTGGCCTCCCGGTCGGCCGACTGCTGGAGTTGGTCGGCCAACATTGCCCTCTCAGCTTCGGCCGCCGCCGACTTCTCCTTGAAGGCCGCCCGAACGTTGCCGAACCTTCGATACCCGACCTCCAGTTCGGACATTGTGAAGATCAGCTGCCGACCAAAAAGCTTCGTTAGAATCGCATAACCCGAAAAATTTCTAAGTTAAAGGAAAAAGTGATGCGAAGCTTACCTCAACCATCGTCGGGTAGAACCGCGACAGCATCTCGGCCACCTGCCAAGACCGTAGCGACTCTACGTCGGCTGGGAGGAGGATCCCTTGGCACAACCTCCTCGCAAGGTTGTGGTCGGCCAACGCCGACGCACCCTCGGGGTAGTATGCGCTGGGAGGCATTGAGCGGCTCCCCGACCTATCTTCCTCCGTGGGCTCCATCGGGGCTTTCCCCCGATCAGCTGCCCCGACCGACGGGACTGGCAGCGACAGCACGCTGGAGTTCGACCCGGCGCCCCCCGTTGCGCCAACGGACGCCGCCAGACGATGTTCGGTTCCCCGAACATCATCCGGCTCCACCCGCACCGGTGAAATCGCCGATATTTCTTCGGCCGCCTCCTCAGTCGGCCTCTCCTCAGCTTGGACCGTCGGAGCCACGAGGGCTATGATCGGCTCCGACTGGTCGGTCGCCGACGCCTCGACGGTTGGCGGAGCTGGGGTTGGTTTCTTTGCAGGGCGCGAAGGGCCGGCCCCCGACGCTGGCCTCTTCCTCGTGGCGAACTGCCGAATCTCGGCATCCGTCGGCCTCATCCTCGGTGGTGTCCCTGCAATACCGACAAGAGCGTTAAAGGCTGGACCAAAAGCCGACCAAAAGATGAACAAAAAGAAAAGCCGGAGGATCGGGCGATACCTATTCGGGGGACCAGACTCAAGCCGGCATCATAGAGAGCTTGTTCGGTAACAAGCTCCCTCTGCTTCGATACCGACATGTCCTTCAGTCGGTGGAAGTCCTCCCGGTCGTCCGCATCCACCCGACTGTTGTCGTTGGCCTCGGTTCGGGGTATACCCCAACGAGAAGGAAAGCCCCAAGAAGAAGAGGAGGAAACAAAGAAAAACTGGTTCTTCCATCCATGAATGGACGATGGAAGACCAGTTATGAAAGCGAGACCCTTCCGGGGGTTGAAGAGCCACCACCCTCGGGCTTTAGGGTGGGATCGGAGCACAAAGAAGGCCCGGAAGAGTGAAACGCGGGGGTTGGTCGGCAAGAGCTGACACAACAGCGCAAAAAAAATGATTAAACGAACAGAGTTCGGCGCCAGTTGCGCCGGACAGAGTCCGTAGTAATCAAGTAGATTCCGGACGAACTCCGGAATCGAAAGTCGAAGACCCGCGCGAAGGTCTTCAACGTACAGCGCCAGATCGCCAGGCGGAGGGTTGTTGACCCGACCGCCGGCCCCTGGAGCGGAGAGCCGAAACTGCTCCAGGATGCGATAGTGCTCCCGAAGCCGATCGACGTTCGGCCCCGAAAGCGAGGAAGCCTCATCTTCCGGAGTCGATCGGGAGTCATCGGTCGGGTTCCCCGACCGAGCTCCCTGAGTCGGTTTCCTGGTCATTATGCCGGAACCGAAAGAAAAGAAAGAGAAGGAAAGGAAGAAGAAGGAGAAGGGGGGACCACGAACCAAATGGACCCTCCGCAAGCGAAGAAGAGCTCTGCCCGCGATGACTGAGAAATCGCCCGGACAGAGTTTTCCCAGTGAAATGTTGCAAATGTGGGTCAGGGGTCCGGGAGGTCCTATATATATAGGGCCGATCGACGGCCGAGATGCTTCCGCGCCGACCGAAGACCCGCAGATGCGCGACGCGTGGCGCCCGCCGGTTGGCTGGCGAGTCGGCGCGCCCCATCCCGGGACGGCCGCACCGCCCACATTAAATGCCGGAGGGGGCGCCGGCCAACCACCTTGACACGCGGCACGCGGGGCGCGGCTCTGCATTCACGTGCCCGCACCGGTTCGCGTTCCCGATGGGATGCCTGACAGCGGCCCTCTCTCCCGTGATCGACGCCGAACATCCGATCGACTGACGCCGTATCGTCCGGCGCCCGATCTTCTGACACCGACGTAACGACTGACGACGACAAGACGTGGCGTCTGACACCTGACGCCAACGTGACTTCTGACATCGATTGGACGTCCGGATCGCTGGACATTCATGAGGCGTCTGACATCGGATCATCCGGTAGTACGGTCGGATCTACACGTGCGACAAATCCACTCCCAGTCGTCCAGGATTGCTGCCCGAATGGAAGCATCGGCCAGCTCACCACCCGACTTAGGAGTGGAGGGGGGCAACTGTTGGGGGATACCCGCCGACCGACTGCCGGAGGGCCCGACCGCCGACCGACTGCCGGAGGGCCCGACCGCCCGACCGACTGCCGGAGGGCCCGACCGACTGGCGGCCCGACCGACTGGCGGCCCGATCGCCTCCGATGGACGACTCCGACTGGCCGATAGACCGACCGATCGTCGGTCGGGGCGACCGACTGACGGATGCCATCAGCGGCTAACCGCCGGCCGTCCAACGGCCCATCGCCGACTGGGGGTATGTCGGGCGTATCCATCCCGACCGACTGAACCCCGAGGTTTGATGGCCGACTCACATGAAGCTCGCCGACCGATGGAGGGGCCCGACACCACCCAGCTGGTTGCCGACTTTAGGTCGGTCGGCTCCTCCAACCACCGTACAGCCGTCAGATGTTGTCAGCTCTGACACGGACATGCGGCACAGTTACCTAGGGGCATTGTCCCGTCGAGAGCCGGGTCAACCCTGGTGATTGGACGGCCACACGACGACATGACGTTTTCACGGCGACTCTGACAGTCCACAGTGAGTTGACGGTTCCTCACTTGTCCGCGCCATTAATGACGGCGCCATACTTAGCTCCACTATATATACCGGGGAAGGCAACAGTGCAAGGGATCGATCCGCCCGTCTCTCCCACATACGCAGGCTCGCTCCTCTCTCCCTCTCTCTCTCTCTCAGAGCTCTCTGTCTGCATTTTACTGTTGCCCAGTCACCTCTCTGACTTGACCATCGGAGGGTCCCCGCCGGAGCCGCCTCCGGTCAGTGCGGACTTCCTTTTGCAGGTGCACGCTCCCCGACGATCGGACGACGAGGCGATTGGCCGCAACAGGAGCTCTAGAAAGTTAAACTTCATCAAGATGATATAGTACTAGAAGGTTTTAAAAAACTCACATTGCATCAAGAAGTAATCCGTGTACTCCACATTTTTGCCACATAAGGGACATCTATTTTCGACATTGATTCCCCTCCTACTCCTACCATCAAGATTTTATCATGAAAATAGAGTCAAGAGAATAATTTAGCCTTTCCTAGGATAGGAAGTTTTTACATGAATTTGTCAAAGCAAGTGACCACTCTACCATGCATGAAGAAGTTGTAGTAGTGTCTTACAAGGTACATTCCATTTTCATTCTACTTCCAAATCCATTTGTTAGGTTCAGCTGTCAGCGATGAAGATTGAAGAAATAGTGATAAGATCTGGAGCTCCCTTATTGCTTGCAGACTCAATGGATGCCTAAAATTCATTTCGATATTATGCTGAAGAAGGAACTCTGCCGCCGAACTATTTTGGTTTCTTATAAAATAGAATAGATTTGGGAGAGAGAGGTTTAGAGCGCTCTCCCTAATCCAAGGATCCTGCCAAAAGAGGATTTGACACCCGTTGCCTAGCTTCAGACAAAAGCATTGTTTGAATAATCCAAATAAACTGAAAATGTTTCTCTAGAATGGTGAGCCAGTTCTAATTAAATATCTCAATGGTTTCAAAGACAATCTTCTTGAATAGTAGATGACTCTTAGTAGCTTGCACCATAATTTTTGCTAATTGTTAAAATATCTCCACCACCATTTAAGCAGAATAGCTTAGTTAAGAGTGAAGAGGTCCTTAACTCCTACACCTGTATATTATGTTGACCTACAGACTTGATTCCAATTCAGTAGATATCTGATGTTATCATAAAATTTTTTGCTATCCCATATGAAATGATGGTATAATTGATTGATTTCCTAGATAACTATCGAAGGAAGTTTCAGCACCAATATCTTGTAAATAGGAATAGCTTTAAGTATCGAGTTTGTCAGGATAATTCGACCTGCAAGGGTTAGTGTCTTCTATTTCTATCCACTCAGTTTCTTGGATATCTTCTTGATGAGAAAGGACTAGTCTTGTTTGGTCAGTTTTGAGTGATAAAGGGGGATACCCAGGTAACGAGTGGGAAGCTTAGTAACTTGATAGCTAAGTGTAGATGCAAGGTTAAGAGTAAAATCCTCATTGATTCCCATGCCAATGAGTTGGGTTTTAGCAAAATTGATGCTTAGGCCTGTTGCAAATTCGAAGCTACATAGGATTAGCTTAAGTGACTTGATGCCTGTTTTATCTACTCTGCAAAAAAATTAGAGTGCCATTGATGAATTGTAAACAATATGTATGCTCCGCTAAATCTTGTGGACCAATCCCATGGATTAGATTTTTAGAAATGGCTATCTTCAGAATTTTTGTAAAGATGCTAGTCACTAAGATGAATAAGAGGAGAGCCAGTACGTCACTTTCTTTTAAACCCCTTCTATTATGAAACAACTTCCCAATAGATTTATTAATGATCAATGCTAAGTTAGATGATTAAAACAGTACCTTCATCTAGTTGATCCATTTTCTATCAAAGCCTCTATGGGATAGGAGATCAAATAGGTAGCACTAGGACACATTGTCAAATATTTTCTCAAAATCAATCTTACAAAGAATATCCAGAAGCTTTGAGTGCTTGTAAAAAGAGATTAATTCTGTAGCTGAAATATAACTCTCGAAGATTACTCAGCCTTTGATGAAAGCTATTTGGCAGTCGGTGGTTAAATCCTCTATCTTGATTTGGAGCCTGGATGATAAAACCTTAGATATAATCTTAATAATCTCATTCTCAATATTGATGGGCGTAAAATCCTTGACCAAGGTATGGTCAGATTTTTTTGTATGAACATTATATAGGCATAGTTAAGTCTAGAGAGGCCACTTGCACCATTGTAAAAATTTGAGAATAACTTGATTATATCATCTTTTATGGTATCTCAATTTTTTTGGTAGAAAGCAATCTGAAAGCCATCTAAACTAAGTGATTTTTTTTTTTTGCGTAAGTCTAGTAGGTTGCTAGGATACATAATTTCTAAGTCAATCTCTACATTTTTGGCTCTAGGGGATCTGATTAATAAGTAGTAGTATTTGAGGAAAGCCTGTTCAAATTCTCTTTGAGTCTTCAAAACCTTGCTGCTCTAATAAATCTCTAATATTTGATTTTTTTCTCATCCTGTTAGATGCACTGATGTAAAAAAATCTTGTGTTCCAATCACCCTCTTGAAGTCAAGAGTTATGTGATCTTTATTACCATAGTGTCTCTTCTTGCTGAAGCAGAATGTCTACCTGCTGCTTGAGTTCAGCTCTAATCTTCCATTCTTTCATGCTTAGGTTCTTTTGCTCTTCTATCTCATCAATATTGTTGATTTGGCAAGATACATTAAGTTTTTTCTACGTGTTGATGCCCACAATTTCTTTACTCCACCTCCTAAGATTGGCTTGAAGATGATGGAGCTTGAGAACCATTTTGGCAGCCCCTTCCTTGATGAAGGGGATTTTTGACCATCATTTTCTAATCAGCTCATTGAAAACCTTATAAGAGTATCAAAAGTTTTCAAAATAGAAGGGTTTCCTTAACATGCTTGCATTTCCTTGAGGGATAGGAGGGGAATATGGTCTGAAGTTCTTCACGAAAGTCGGGATAGCATGGAAGATGAGTATGCTTTGTGCCAATCTAGAGAAATGAGGCATCTATCCAACTTTGCCAAGCTTGCATGTTGTCTGAAGTTCGATGAAGTATATTTGTAAGAAGCTAAGTTAATCTCAATCAAAGCCAGAGAGTCGATGAAGTTGTTGAAGTCTCAAGACATGCGGGCACACTCAAGAGCTCCTGACCTTTTAGCATTGAATCTAATAGTATTAAAATCACCTATCAATGCCCAAAGGGAGTTGATATAATGACTTAATGTTTTCAGTTTCGATAAGAAGACAATGTGGCTAGTTCAATTGTGTGACCTATAGATGCTAGTAACTATAAATTTCTCAATGCTATTCTTCAACATAAACTCTGTGCTTATTGAATAACTAATAGTTTGGAATAGTCTTCCAACAATCTCGCTTTTATCCCACACTGCTAGCAAACCTCCTACAGACCTTGAAGCCTCCAAAATTTGAAAATCTTCAAATTTGGGTCTACAGATAGACCTCAATAAATGCTAAGAGAAGTGATTTAACTTAGTTTCTTGAAGGTAAATAATTGTACATTTGGCCTCTTTTATTATCTCCCTAACTAGGCATCTCTTTGAGGGTAAGCCAAGCCCTCTTACATTTCAGAAAAGAATTTATATCTAAATTCCAATAGGTGCAACAATAGCAAGTAGGCCCTCTTGGAGATATTTTTCATCGACTCTTGAAAAAGCAATCCCAGCATGGAATGAGGAGAACCATAAAGAGAGTACAAGGATGAAATAGGAGGCTTGCATTCATAATTGTGCTTACAAAACATCAATTTTGGGAGAACATTGATAAGCACCAAAGGAGTGCAGGAGCTAACAAACACCATAGGAGTACAAGATCTAGTAGCAAACAACATCATCCAAAAAGGATGAACAAATTGAACCATTAATATAGATATGGGAGACAAAACCATAGTGATTTTTTGAAGGACAAGTTGCATCATCAAGCTTTAGTTTTGGCTCTTTCATCCGCTAATGCGAGGCTACAGCATTAGATTTCAAGGCTTTTCGGTAGCAAGATAGGAATAATTGTATCTTCATCAGCTGGTAGGATCAGACCATATTTTCTAACCATCTTAGCAATATCATCGGCTATGAGGGAAAGAAAACATCCTCCTCCTTCAAGCATTGCTCAACAATCCTCAAGATTTTGAGCTTTTTAGACTGGATACAAGTGCTTCTTTTGGCAATGACTGGTGGGATAGGAGAGGTTTGGCTATGAACGATGTCCTTAAGTGGACAGTTGAAGGCCTAGGATATAGAGATGGGTCACTGGAGGTTAAGATAGGTATCTTTTGCATCTTAGATGGTGAAAAGTCCATAAGGTAAAGAATAGGCTTCATAGTAGGATTGAAGAGTTCGTAGATCCCGCCAACAGTGGACACATATTCCATGAAGATCAAAAAATTAAAGAGGTGTTTGCTTTTAAATTTAAAACATGATTGGAAGTCACAGTTAAGAAGATAGTCACTAGCTTTAACGGTTCAGGTGCAATAAAGAAGCTAGGAGTTGCTACAGAGAGATAGATTCTAAAATGATGAATTTGTTGGATCTCTGAAATTGAAAGATTTAGCGATATAATGGAGGAGAGAGAGTAGTTCTGTCGGGATTAAGAGTGGTGATGAGGGTTATGCTTTTCCAATGAACTATACCCCCAAAGGTGCTACCTTGGCATTGATGAGGCTTGGGAGGCTCACTATAATAGGCCAAGCCAAACTAAAACTCCTAGTTCAAATCGTCCAAGTCACCAAGTTCATTGCTTTGTGAAGAAGCTTGATCAACGAAGGGGTTATACAGAGCAGAGAAATTAATCATAAGTTTAACTTGATAACAAAAGGCTCCAACAGTGACTTCGATTGTCTTGGGTATGGACTCCAAGTTTTCACAAAGAAAGTAAAGATCAAAGCTAGTGAGGTCATCTAAGTTGATGCAAGAGTGGCTGGCTCTAAGGAAGACCCTAAAGCTGACATCAGCATTGATATTCCAACAAATCAATGGAAGGTTGAAGAGGCTAGAACAAACCCTAAACCTTAGCTTGTTATGAATATCATTAATGGTCTGGTCCTAATGATTAACAATGACGGTGAATCCCTCACCATGAATGTGACCCAGAGACATAAAGTTATGAATGACCTCATAGGAAGGGCAAGCAACAAAGAACATATTTTTGCATGGTAATTTTTAGTTGACCAAGAACCTACCACTCTTGCTTTGTGGGAAAGGATAAGAAATACAGCATTCACCTTGATCAGTCTTTCAAAGGCTTTAATAAAAGCCGCTCGATTGAGATAGATAGAAGTCTTGGTCATGTTGATAGTGAAAGCCAAAAAGGCTTTAGCAGTAAGGCCTCTTGGTTGGGTTTGTGGGTTTTCCATGGCCAGGTTGGTAAATATCGATTTAGATTTTGGTATAGCTAAATGATCAGTAGACTTCTGAATGAGAGGAAAGGTCTCTTTGCACCCTTGAAGGGGTGCCCGAACTTCTTACATCGAAAATATTTAGGAGATTTCTACAATCAAGTTTGAAGTGGTCTGAGTCTCTACGGCAGAAGCATACCCCTTTTTTAAAGACAGCCAAAGAGTTGGGAAGGGATTCTTGTGCTAAGGAGGAAAGAGTTGATGGGTGCCACACTTATTAGCTAGTGCTCGTCTAACAGAAGAGTAGCTTGTGGTAAGGTTGCCTTTCCACAACAAATATGGATCATGACTGAAGAGCTATGGTATAAGATTGGTTGGGCTTTACACTTCGAGCAGCAATAGAATGGCGATAGGAGAACACTGCATTTCAAGTTGAATTTTTTAGCTGAGGCCTATAGCAAGGAACAAGGAGGTGTTGACTCCTTTTCTGAGGTCTGGCCTTAGTCCAACTTTTATCGTTGGTCGGGCAAGGGATCCTGACAAACATCCTAGTTTGGCTTGTAGGGCGGAAGACAGTGGTTGATGATGATGAAAGAACTTGTATGTGAGAGAGAGAGAGAGCAGTTCAGCAGGTGCTTGTCCTAGGATGCTAGCTCTAATCCTTAAGCAGGTTTGTCATCCTAAAGGCATGGTGTTTACACCCATCAATAGGATGTTAGAATGAAGCTTCATTGCTTCAAGATCTCGTTTTCTCCTTTGAACAGAGTATCACTCCTAAGAATTCGATCTTCATTGTTTCTGGTTTGCAGAGGGGGAGATAAAGATTGATGATGGTAGAAGAACTCATGTTGTAAGGAAGAATTAACAATTCAGCATATGCTTTTCCTATGAAGCTAACTCTGTTTCCTATGCAAATTCATTATCGTCCCAAAGGCATAGTGTTAGCACTCATCAATGATATATTAGAATGAAGCTTCATTGCTTCAAGATCTCATCTTTATTTTCTTCAGCATCTTATCCCTGCAGTAAATCAAAGTTTCACAATTTGGCTCATGATTGATAATCCACAACATGATTAGTCCAAATTTTCTTACTTAGTAATCCAATATTCTATTTCATTCATGCCATAGAGAATATAATTTCATATTAAACTTTTTGCCAAAATAACCAATATTACATTCTAAACAACCAAAATCATATTTCTAGAAATCAAAATAATCAATATTTGATATATTTGCACAATAAAAAAAAATACTTATATATTCATATCAGAAATCAATCAACAATAATACAACAAATGATGCAAAACCTAAAAATCATCAGCATATATTATAAAATACATATTATCCACATAAGTGATTACGTACATGAATTCTTATCTCTATCGATCAGCAACCAATTCAATTATAGTGAATACCAATCCACTTCTCAATTTACGACCTTGGAGGAACAATGTCCTATTCCACACCTTGTCCAAATAGTTGTTTTCTATAGAATCAAGTCTCATCCTTAGATTGATCATAAATAACCATAATTAATATTAAAATATTATAGATGATGAGTAAATGATTACATAATGTTAGCCTGGGATCCCTGGTTATACAATATCGGCACAGAACCTCTGATTGCACAATGCTAGCCTGGGACCCCTCCAAGGGCCAACCAGTCAATTTGACTTTATCTAGATGTCTAGGCCCTCCAATGGTCTATAAGATATCTAGAGAAAGTAAAGAGAGAGTGAAGAAGAGAGAGAAAGAGAAAGGAGAGAGAGCAAGAGAAAGAGAGAGAATCATTATTCTCTTCTCAGAAGAAAGGAAGAAAGAGGACTCTAGGCCGATCACACTCACGATGATAACCCACAACAATGGTAGCTATGGTTGGTCAGACAAGAAGAAAAAGGAAAAAAAAATAAGGAAGAGGGATCCGGAGTGGGGAAAGGTCTTGTTGAATGAATCTGATGATTGGCCAGCTCAACTTAGGCCATTGATGGTGTCCTTGGAGCTACAAGAAGGCCGTTGAAGTGGAAGGGAGATTGATTAATTGATTACCTTGCTAGAGCAAGGTAATCTATGGTGGCTTATAAGGAGATCTCAATAGACAAATTAAAAGAAAACTTGATGGATTTTTTGGCAATTGATTGGTAATTAAGAGCAATGCTTGGAGGAAAGAGGGGAGGCCTTTTTATTGACTAGATCTAAGGTTTTGGTGAGTCCTAGACTCATCCTCGATGAAGTCAGAAAAGAAGACAGACTCTACTTCTTCCATCTCACATGCAAATCATGTGAGATGTAAAATAAATTTTTTACCTTGCTCTGAGATTAGTTTGGGGTTGTTAGGCATGTGTAGGCCCTCACAACCTCTTAGAAAAAAAATAATGAATGAAAAAGATAAAAATAAAAAATGACAATGATGCTTGAGAAGTAAGAAGACTAAAATATGATAAACTAGATTTTGAAATTTATATTAAGATACTTTGTATAATCCAAGTAATCAGAAATAAAGAAGAAAAGCAAAATATCAAAAATTATATGAGCATATAAAGATTCCTATGCCTAGATTTAGTGAAGCATCTATATTGAAAAATCATAATATCAACAAGACAAAAGATTCTTGTATTCAGCAATGGCATTGAATTTGATTATGTTATATGTGTTAGGGTGAAAGGGCCATAAATACAATTATATCCAAAATAAATTCTACCCTCTGTGTCCTAATTAAAACAGACAATAACTCAACAATATCAAATCCAACAAATATATAAATCAAGCCAAGCATAAGAACATCAGATTTACATGAAAAATCCTCCAATGTGGAGATAAAAATCACAGGAGAGAAGTTTCGATCAAACTTCCACTATCATCAAATAATTGGTACAGCAAAATTTTTCTCTAGTACACTAGAGGTGCTCTAAACAACATACAATTTTTATCTCAATTTAATACATCAAAATTATTAAGGAATATAAAGAGAAAATGAGATAAATCTCATCAAAATTAGGTATAAGCGAGTTACACAAAAAATAAATTTACAGTGATCTGAACTGTTCAGTTTGTAGAGTTCACTACTGTGAACAATATACTAAAATTTTATTTCGATCAGGCTTGAAATCACCTTCCGATCGGAGTTGAAAAAATTGAAACCTTTTCTTTCTTTCTCTCACACACACCGCACGCCCACGCCGCACCCCTCTCTCTCTCGCATTTTTTTCATCCACTATCCTATCTTTTTATAGTTGTGGGTCCCACCATGTGGGTATGACATCATCAACAAATCTCTCTCTCATGTCTATATGGGGAGGACTAACAAACCAGCACTAGCTCTGCAGCCTACAAAATTTTTTATAGATAATATCTTAGTCAGCATATCTGAAGAATTATCATCTGTGTGAATCTTCTCCAGCTATAATAACTTTATCTCTAAAGCATCCTGTATCCAATGATATCTCATATCAATATGCTTCAACCTCGAATGGAATGTTGGAATCTTGTTGAGAAGAATTATTCTAACATCATAATATAGAACAAATATCTCTTACCTTAGATCAAGTTCCTTAAAAAACTTCTTCATCCATAATGACTCCTTGTTGGCTTATGTTACTGCAATATACTCTATCTCTATAATTGACAAGGCAACACATTTTTACAGTCTAGACTACCATGAGACAGCTCCTCTTCAAAAGATCATCAAGTATCCTAATGTAGATTTTCTGAAATCAAATCACCTACCATGTCTGCATCTATATATCCATCCAACATAGGTTTATCAGTACATT
Source organism: Elaeis guineensis (assembly GCF_000442705.2). NCBI lineage: Eukaryota > Viridiplantae > Streptophyta > Magnoliopsida > Arecales > Arecaceae > Elaeis > Elaeis guineensis. The sequence goes on from NC_025996.2 coordinate 134,872,861, forward strand.
TATCAGTACCAAAATAAAGACATACTCTAGAAGTACCTCTGAGATACCTAAAAATCTACTTCACTGTAGTCTAATGCTTCTTCCCAAAATTAGAGAAAAATCGACTGACAACACCAATAGCATGAGCAATATTTGATCTAGTACACACCATGGCATACATCAAACTGCCAACTATAAATGCATAAGAAAACTTCTGTATCTCCCCCTTCTCTTCCTTATCAATAGGATACTATTTTAAGCTCAATCTGAAGTGACCTGCAAGTGGAGAGCTAACTAATTTGATGTTGCTCATCTAAAACCTCTCTATCACCTTCTCTATATATCTCTTCTGAGATAGCCATAGTCTCTTATTCTTCTTATTACAAGCCATCCTCATACAAAGTATCTGCTTTGCTGATCCTAAATTTTTTATAGCAAAGCACTTACTCAATTCAGCTTTTAAGCTCTGAATTTTCTTGGCATCAAGACCAACAACTAGTATGTCATCAACATATAATAGGAGAATAATGAAATCATCATTAATAAACCTCTTCACAAATACACAATAGTCAAAAATGGTTCTGTTGTACCCATAATCTATCATGATGGAATCAAATTTTTTATACTACTATCGAGAAACTTATTTTAAACCTACAAGCTTTTCTACAGTCTGTATATCAAGTTCTCCTTGCCTTTAGCTATGAATCCTTCTGACTGTTTCATATAAATTTCTTCTTCAAGGTCATCATGAAGAAATATTGTCTTTACATCAAGCTACTCAATCTCTAAATTTAGACTGACTGCCAAACCAAAAAAAAATTAGATTGAAGACATCTTGACCATGGATAAAAAATCTCCTCAAAAATAATATTTTTCTTCTGATTGAAGCCCTTCATAACTAATCTCATCTTATACCTCGATTGTGAGCTGTGTTCTTCTGTCTTGAATCTGAACATCGATTTATTCTTCAGTGCTCTATTTTTCTTGGGTAGCTCCACCAAGTCAAGAGTGTGGTTCTTATACAATGATTTTATCTTTTCTTGCATGGCTTCAAACCACTTTTTCTTCTATGCATGTGACATAGCCTCTTGAAGGCATTTTGGCTCTCCCCCATCAGTCACTATCACATACTCATATGGAGGATATCTTTAAGAAAGCTGATGCTCTCTGATAGATCTTATCAGCTGCTATTCTATATTTGCTGTATAGAAGCTTGTTCATCTGATACACTGTTATCATATGTAGACTTATCATTCATCACATCACCATCCTCTATAGTCTATCCATCATCAACATCTCTCTGGTTTGAGACATATGAGGTGGATCAATAAATAACTCTGTAGTAGACTCTGACTTATCTATTTTCTTCATATCCTCAATAGTCTAATCCTCAAAGAATACTATATCTCAACTTCTAACTAATTTCTTCTCTACTGGATCCTATAGCCTGTATTCAAATTGCTCATATCTATACCCAAGAAAGATGCACTCTTTTGACTTGATGTCAAGCTTTGACCGCTCATCTTTAAAAATATGAACAAATGTCCTACATCCAAATATTCTGAGATGGTCATAAGAAATCAATTTTTCTATCCATACCTTCTTAGAAACATCATCATCAAGGGCAAATGAAGGAGAAATATTAATCAAGTCAACTACAGTCCTCATAGCTTCACTCTAGAAGGAGTTAAGCAACTTCGATTGAGAAAGCATGCATCGAACTCCTTCAACAATGGTGTAGTTCATCCTCTTTGCCACTCCATTCTGCTAAGGTATCTTAAGGATGGTCTTCTCCAATTTAATGCCATGCTGTCTGTAGTATCTCTCAAATAGATCTCGATATTCACCATCATTTTTTGCTCGAATGCATCTCAATTTTCTTGTCTTCTCCCTTTCAATACCAGCATAGAATTCTTTAAAGACATCGAACATCTGATTTTTAGATCTCAAAGCAAAAGTCCATAATTTTTGAGAATAGTCATCAATAAAAATAACAAAATACAGTGCACCACCAAGTATCTTTGTGGTCATGAAGTATACATCAGTGTGAATTAAATCTAACGCACATGATCTTCTATATGAGAAAAACTTATGAAATAAAATCTTATACTGCTTGCCATGTAAACAGTGGATACAAGGTCTTAAATATATACCTTTTAAAGGAAGCTGGTTATACTTAGATAAAGCATCAAGTTTCTTCTCACTTAGATGGTCAAGTCTTCGATGCTACAAGTCTGTGGAGGTCTCCTTAACTGTATTTACCTCTTTACTCCACACCTTAGCCTGTAATCTAAAAAAGTTAGTTTTTTTGCCTTTGCTACAACTAAGAAATCTTTGGTAAGTTTCTATTTTCCTTCACCAAATCAAATGGAGTAGCCCTCCTTATCTAAGACACAGGTAGAAATCAAATGTAACCCAATATCTGGAACAGTCTCACATTTCTCAACAGCAATCTGCGCCTAGTGTTGATCTCCAAGAAAATATCTCTCATGCTTATAATTTTAGCTACTACATCATTTTTCATCCTAGCATGCCCAAAATCACTTTTGAAATAGGATAAAAAGAAGCCTATTCAAGATGTAATATAGTATGAGGTAGCTGAATCAATTATCCAATTAAGTTCTTGACATGTGAGATTAATACACCCATCATCACAGACAATCATGATCTCATCATCAAATATAACTGTAGTCATACTCTGTTTCTCTTCTTTCTTTCCATCACTCTTATCTTGATCCCTCTTATACTTTTTACACTCTCTCTGAAAATATCCTGACTTATTATAGTAGTAGGTGACACCCTTCTTGGATCTTGATCAGCCTCTGGATTTTCTCCTGCCTTTTCTATCATGGGACTCACCATTCTTTTTGTCGTAGGAGGGTCTATTTTTGCTTCTCCCCCTCTGCTCTACAATCAGTGCCTCAGAACCTATATCTGTCAAATCCTACTATTTTCATCTGTTTACTTCATTCAATATACTATCCTTCACCATAGTTAGGATAAGTTTGTCACTCACAGTGAAATTATTCAGCATCACCATCAATGTCTTCCAACTATCTGATAAAAAATTCAGTAAAATCAATATCTACACCTTATCATCAAGAAGTAATTTCATTATAGCCAACTGATTTAGGATCTCCTGAAAGTTATTCAAGTACTTTGAAGCATTCTATCCATCCTTATACTTCAAGTTCACCAGTCTTCTGATCAGGTAAGCTTTATTCTATGCATTCTTCTGCTAATACAAATCCTTCAGCTTCTTCTAGACCTGATAAACATCTATCTCTATTGCAATATCATGGATCATACTCATATCAATCCATTATCTAATCGTAGCTGTGACTTTTCTGTTCAACTTTTTCCACTCATCAGCTTTTATATTATCTGACATGTTTTTCTACAATTCAATCGGCTCAAATAAATCTTGACAATATAATAAATCTTCCATCATCATCCTCTATAAGGAATAATTCGATAAAGTTAATTTAATTATACTGAATTTATCCTTCATTTTAATTAACACAAACTACACTGACTATCTAACCACAGCTCTGATATCAGTTGTTAGGGTGAAAGGGCTACAAACATAATTATACTTAGGATAAATTCTACTTCTTGTATGCTAAGTAAAATAGGTAATAACTCAATAATATCAAATTCAGTAAAAATATAAATCAAGCCAAATACAAGAACATCATATTTACGGAGAAAATCCTCCAATTTGGAGGTAAAAATCATGGGACTGAAGTCCAGATCGAACCTCCACTATCACTAAATAATGGGTATAATAAAGTTTTTGTTTAGTATACGAGAGGCTCTCCAAATAATATACAATACTCATCTCAGTATAATACATCAATACTACTGAGAAAAATAAGGAGAAAATGAGACAGATCTCAACAAAATTATATATATGTGAGTTACACAAGAGAAGGTTTTACAATGATCTGAACTATTCAGTTTATAGAGCTTACTGCCTTGAACAACATACTAAAATTTCATCTTGATTAAGCTTGAAATCACCTTTCGATCGGAACTAAAAAGATTGAAAATCTTTTTTTCTTTCTCTTGTGCATGCCGCACACCTGTGCCACACCCATATCTCTCATACATTTTTTTTCATCTGCTATCATATTTTTTTTTGGTTGGTGGGTCCCACCACATGGGCGTGACACCACCAACAATATGTGGTACTAACTTAAGGAAGCATTTGACATGAGGTTGTGATCTCATTAATTGAAATCTTTTTGGTGTATTTGATAATTGCATCCACATCCAATCTCATGCACATTTCTTCTTATTTATTATTAATTCAAAATGAATTTAAAAGCGTATATTTACTAGGAAAGGATGCATAAAAGAAAAATAAAAGATATGCCTAAGAGAGAAGCTCTAAAAGTGTCCATAGAGATTAGATACATAGTAGGAGAGATGGTGAAATAAAGAGTGGGCTTAAAAGGGTATGTAAGTCTAAAAAGAAATATGAGCCTATGTGATTACAAATTAATATCATTTTTAGATACAGAAGACCAATTTTTTGAATAGACTCAACTCTTTTTTTTTGGTCTAATTCCATCAATTTTTGTTGAGGCAATTCTGACTTGTTCATCGAAAATTGATCTAGCTCCTGAGATATATAACATTCTTCATCCTTCTTCTTTTTCTGGTCTTCTTGGCTAGAATCTAAAATGATTCTCTCTCTCTACTCTCGAACCAAAAACTATATCACTCGAGCGCCAACAATTTCTCTGGACCATCAAGATCATAAATCACCCCTATCCTAATAAACTATATGCTTCTATTTTATTGTAAATAGTTCATATATTTCTTTTATATATTTTATAAAGTTGCCTAATCATAAGGAATCCTTCATATGATTGTAAATAGCTCATATATATATTTCTAATCAAGGAATCTTTGCCATATAGATGTACACATCTCTATAAATATATATCATACTTTCCTCTTCTCTATCAACATGGGTGCATACATAGTACCAGTGATGAGAAGTAGCGGGAATGCAAAGTTAGTGAGGTGCCAGGAGGCACATGCAAGGAGGTGAATTAGTTAGAGATTTTGATGCCCAGGAGCTTTGACAAAGAAAATAACACAGAGATTCACTTTATTTCCTTCATGTTCTCAATTCCAACTGCCAATCTCTCCTCTGATGTTCGATTGTTATGTATAGATTTTTTAAAACCTTTTTGCTAGGGGTGAGAGTAGTATAGATAATATCTATCCGGATTCATTTTTATATCTAAATCAATTCAGATATGCATAGAAATTTGAAGATCCGACTAATATCCATATCTATATTCATATCCGTCAAAAAAATATAGATATGAATATGGATTAATAACTATCTGATCCGTATCCGAATATCCGAATCTATCTGTAACTTTATATAATTTTATATAGCACTTATTAATTTTTTAAAAAATATACAATCATATAAATATATTATTAATTTGATTTATCATTTATAGTTATAAAATTTAATTATTCAACTTATATTGTAACTATATTATACTTTCAATGCCTGAATTGTATCTATATTAGTTTAAAATAAATATAGATATAAATTTTACATCCAAATGATATCTATATTTATATTTGTATTCGTCAGATAAAATAAATATGGATATGAATATACTAATATCTGATCCGTCTTCGATCTGATTTTAGTCTTACTTTTTGTTTTTGAAATAATGAGAGAAAAAAAAAAGAGAAGAAAAACTATTAGCAAATGCTTTACAAAGTTATAGACACCCAAAAAAACTAGATGTATAATAAGCAAAACTGAAGAGCACCTCAGATTTGATGTTTGTTACTGAAGACACTGCCATAACAATAGTACCAAAAATATCAAAGGACACATCAACACTTGATGTTGTAGCTCGAACTATAATTACAAAAAATAAGCTCATCATATACCATAGCTTGCTGTGTAAGTAGGCTGATCCACACAATTAACTAGTGATAATTAAACATGTTACACTAGAAAAGATGGCGATAGTGAAGTAGAAATTAAGAAGTTGGTTTTTATTGCATATCATCATGGTGAATATACCAAATATGACCATCAGGCAATCTAGAGCTGCATATATAATTCTCTTTTGAATGGCATGTAGTTGCATAAAATTGATAATCTCATTGAGGCTTTCATCCAAGAGCTCAACTTTTGGTTCAATTGATCATTTTTCATCTTCCTTGGTGTCTTTAAGCTCATGAATATTTAGAGGAACCACTTTATTCAAATGAACTATTTTTAGAGGCATCATAACATGAATGAACAGCAGCTGATACTATTCATCTACTCCAATTGTAGGATGTGAGTTGGATTTATCCTCTCAAATTGTTCACTGAATTCTATAATATTTGGCTCCTAGTCCTTAAATTGTTCACTGAATTCTAGCCGAATTTGTCAGCACCTTTAAGTCAGTTTTGGCCCCAGTTGATGGGTTTCAGCCAAAACTAAGCAGAAGAAATCATTGATGCTATTTAGTTATTGTTTTGTCTTTTAGTCATTTTTCGAACGTCTCTTCATTCCTTTAAGTATGATTAGCATTTTTATTCTTTTAGGCCAAGAGAGGATAATCAATAAGGCTGGGAGTGGACCTCGGGCCGAGTTAACCAATAAGATTGAAAGTGGGCCTCGGGCCGGATTAACCAATAAGATTGGAAATGAGCTCGGACCGGCTCAAAGCTCATCGAGCTGGACGGATTTTGGGTCGAATTTCGGACTCAGTCCCAAATCATTCAGATCAAGTTTGGATCAAAATATAGGGTTTATTTTACTTTCGAACCGGACTCGGACCTATCTTTGATCTGATCCGGATCCGATCCGGGCCTGAGCCCGATCATAAGCTCAGCCCCGTCTGTCGATCATTACCGTCCTCACTCCCGATCCTCTCTGCTCTCCAACCGGTCATCGATCTCCATCGTCGATCTCCCCCTCTCCTCCATTAATCCCAGATCCCCCCTTGCCCTCGAGATCCATAAACCATAGATTTCGATTGGAAGCCAGAACAGGGGGACGATGAAGAGAGAGCATCAGGAGAGCGGCGGGGGAGTTGGAGGGTATCCGGCAGCAGAGATGCTATCGAGTGGCAAGGGTAAGACGACGGCAATGGAGGAGCAGGACGGTGGAGTGGATGAGCTCTTCGCCGTGCTCGGGTACAAGGTCCGGTCCTCAGACATGGCAGACGTCACCCTGAAGCTCAAGCAGCTCGAGATGGCCATGGGCAGTAGCGCCGCCCAAGACGATGCCTTCCTCTCCCACCTCGCCTCCGACACCGTCCACTATAATCCTTCCGACCTCTTCGCCTAGCTCGAGAGCATGCTCTCTGAGCTCAACACCCCGCCTCCTCCCCTCCCCTCCGCCTTGATTCCAAACCACCAAAGTAACCAGCTCGATCTGCCACCGGTCCCCGTCGCTGTAGCTCCGGCCTCCATTCTCGATCCGACGGAGTGCTCTACTATGACCACCATCGACTTGCCAACCCCACGGCACCTGTCAGATTACGATCTCAAGCCCATCCCCTCCGTCGTCACCGCCACCTCCGACCGCATCGTGTACGGACCAGAGCCACCGATGGAGCTGAATGCACGGGATCGCAAGCGGATGAGGACCTCATCCTCTTCCTCGTCTATGTCTCGTGCAGGAAGTATCGGAGTAGTAGGAGTAGGAGGGATGGGATCGTCGATGCCTTCTGCGACGGAGGTGTCGTCGATGGTTGTGGAGCCGGCAGCAGGGGCGCTGCCGGTGGTGGTTATAGACTCGCAAGAAGCCGGGATCCGGCTAGTCCACACGCTGATGGCCTGCGCAGAGACGGTGCAGGAGGAGAACCTCAAAGCGGCGGACGCGCTGGTGAAGCAAATCTCGGTGCTGATGTTGGTGGGCTGGCCCAATTTGTTCGGGCCGGGCTCAGGCCTGGATCTTTTAAACATTTTCGGACCTAAGCCCGGCCCGAAGTTCGGTAAAAAATTTCAGATTGAGGTCTGGCCCGGTCCAGTTCCAGCCCCATTAACCAAGAACCTAATGTGGCAAGTGTTAAATAAAACTTTATAAAATCAGATAGAATATACTCAGAATTATCTAAATCAAAGAAAGCAAGTAATCAATAAGACTACATGTTGACAACTTGAGAAAGCTGACAAGTGAAAGAGGTTAAACAATATATTCCAGTTGAGTTTGAGAGAGGAAACAGAAACAAAAGATGTCAAAAGCCAATTTTTGGCCATAAGAGGAGCTGATCTAGTTTCACTAGTTTGCCTTGGGTGACTACTATTAGCAATGGTTGTTTGCAAATAAGAAAAGGTCAAGATTCTATCTACCGATGCAGTGGTCTAAATTACTTCCAGGGTTCCAGTTTGTTAGATGTAAGATCTCTGTACAACTATCATGGATATATCTGCAAGCATAATAAAATAATGTTAATATTTGAATCATTATCATCATTTAAATCAGCACCACAACCATCTAATTTCTTTCCCATCAAATATGGGGCCTCCTAGAGAGCAACAGTCAAAGTTGAAAATGAAAATGTTATTCACATGAATAAGAATGTTAGTTTGAATAATGATTTCATCATTTTAAGCTCTAGATATGTTATATACTATAGAGATTTCCATATTTTTATTGCTCTTCTTTTCTCCTGTCCTCTCCTCAAAGTTGTTTCTAACTAAAATCTTTTGGAGATTGTAATTTGACTTCCGTATACACTGCATGAAACACATGAAAAAGAAAATTAAGAATAGAGGAAAAACAAGAGGTGTTGGTTCTATGACCTGATCGACATGCTCCAATGGAAACGAATGATCTCCTTAATCTCACATTCAGAGACTCAGATCTTTACGGTGATCATGGTGTTGTCTCTGTACACATCAAAGATATGCTCCGTGGTGTCCCTTCTTGGGTCATAGAAGCTCTTGGTCTCCAACAGGCCAACTTCAACAACACTCCCATTGGCAGTGACGGTGAAAGCATCCCTTCAAACTAAGCATAGTGAAGCATGGTATCGTTCCACTTTCTGATCAGTCCATGAATTCGATTATATTTGATGTGGTACTAACTTAAGGGAGCATTTGATACGAGGTTGCAATCTCATTAATTAAGAATTTTTTTTGGTGTGTTTGATAATGGTATCCACATCCAATCTAATGCATATTCCTTCTTATTTATTATTAATTCAAAATGAATTGGAAAGCGTATATTTTCTAGGAAAGGATGCACTTTAAAGGGAAAATAAGAGGCGTGCCTAAGAGAGAAGCTCCAAAGGCTAGTGCAGAAATTAGATACATGATGAAATAAAGGGTGGGCTTGAAAGGGCATGCGACTCTGAAAGGAAATGTGAGCCTATGTGACTACAAATCAGTATCATTTTTAGCTACAGGAGATCAATGTTTTGAATGGAGTCAACTCATATTTTTTGACTTGTATTTTATTGTAAATAGTTCATATATTTCTTTTATATATTTAAAAAAGTTACCTAGTTATAAGGAATCCTTCATATAATTGTATTTCTTTTATTTTTGGATATCCTCTAACCAAGGAATCCTTGGCATATAGATAAACAAATCTCTTTAAATACATATTGAACTCTCCTTTTCTCTGTCAACATGGGTGCGGAAATAGCGGCAGTGATGAGAAATAACAAGAACGCAAAGTTAGTGAGGTGCTAGAAGTAACATGCATAGAGGTGATTTTGATGCCCAGCCGCCTTGACAAAGAAAATAATACAGATATTCCCTTTATTTTCTTCATTTTCTCGGTTCCAGCTGCAAATATCTCTTCACTGATGTTTGATTGTTATGTATAGACTTTTTAAAGCCTTTCTTTTTGCCTTTGACATAATGACGTAACAAGAAAGGGAGGAAAAACTGTTGGAAAATATTTTCCAAAGCTACAAACACCCAAGAAACTAGATGTATAATGAGCAAAGCTAAAAAGCACCAAACAAATGTACTGAAGATTTTTTTTTTTTTTTTTTTTTTTTTTCTACCCAAAAATAGAGCACCTCAGATTTTGTATTTGTTACCGAAAACACTACCATAACAAAAGTACCAAAAATGTCAAATGACATATTAACACTTAATGTTGCAGCTCGAACTACAATTACAAAAAACAAGCTCATCATATACAATGGCTCTCTGTGTAAATAGGCTGATCCACACAATTAACTAGTGATAATTAAACATACTACAGAATTCAAGGGCGAAAAAAATGCAAGAAACAAAACCTTAAAATGGATAGGAGAAACAAAATCACATACCCAAGCCCCTCTTATGGTTCTGTAATCCTTCCCCGGTTCCATAGTTTGGATCACATCAAAGTTAGAGATCAACTTCAGCGGCGGATAGGAAGTATGACCAAGTGCATAGTATCAATTGAAAATTGACCAACTGGATGGTACACGTGTGGAGGTAACAGCAGGCATGTCTCGGATATTCACATCAAGAGGCAACATCCGGTACTCGATGTCAAGATCTCTCAAGATTCTGATCGTCTCCTCAAGCACAAGCTCTCTCCTTGTAAACCGGAGCCCCATATTTTGAAAATTGATGCGTTGTCTCATCCAGATTGATATTTTCAATCTGTTCATGTCATCCACATCTCTGAGAACAACTGCAGGACCAGGGTACCAGTGTTCCTTCTTATTCTCCATGTATCTGCAATGGTTCAAGTAGAAACATCGCTCAACTTGGTAACTAAAATTTATATTTTTTAACCATAAGAAACAAGAGGCTTGACTGAGAAAAAACTCAGGCTAGAGCAACAAGATCAAGAACAGGCAATTTCTGAGGCTGCTAAATTGTCAGGTTTTATCAAAACGAGTTTACATAAAACCTAAAATAAGAAGTTTATGGAAAGACTTGATTGATCACTTTACATAGAATTGATTTTGTATAAACTGCAAGTCATAAAACTTAAAATAGAGATTTTATGCAAAACAGGTCTTCCCTTTTTTCTTTGACAAAACCTGTTCTACAGAAAATCATGCTTCATGATTACGAGTGAAGATAACTCAGATATAAATGGCCTCTCTCCCTGTGTGTGTGTGTGTGTGTGTGTGTGGCAAATAATGGTATCATGTACTGCTCTTAGTTGAAACCAGATTTACATCATACGTTTAGAGCAGATGAACTAAAGATGATCAGTGATAACAATTGTTAAAAACTCTGTATTAATTCACAATAATCAAAGAGACCCAAATTGCATGAAGTGACATTCAAAGTTCATACTTACGAACATATTTTGACATGAGATTTCTTATGATGGAACATTAAGAAAATTCATTATAAGAAACCAGCAATTTGTGTCTGACAAAACTGAACCTCTTACCAGATAATTACAATTTTGGTTGTGATAATATAATGGATGTTGACATCAGATATAGTAAGACAAGGTTTCAGTGAAAAAGTAGAAATCATGCTTATAAGAATATTTAGACATGGCATTTGTTTTTGTATGAACATGAGAATTTGTTCAAAGAACCAGGTGTTCGACAAAATTGGACCTCTCACAGATAATGCCAATTCTTGTTCTGATAATAGAATGGATGTTGACATCAGGTATGGTAGGAGCCGTAGGACAAAGTTTCAAAGAAAAATTAGAGCAAGGCACAGTAACAAGCTAGACACTGAAGTGAATTATGATTCGGTTGTCCAACAAGTTAGATCTAACATGAGATGGACCAAGACTCGCCATGTCAGTATCGGACCCTATAGCGGTCCTACCTTATTACAATATCAGCATACAGTATGGTATAAGACAGCGAGACATACCGAGTATCAATACCATAGGAGACTGCGTACTAGTTTGGTATTGATATTGTATGCCTGGTACAATACGGTATCGACCAGTATGGCAATCCTCGATGTGGACTTTCATGGTGTTATGACTGAAATTTTATAAAACCATCATCAGATGGTCATGGCTTATCTGATATCTATATGGTAACTACTGCTAAGAGATATTGCATTCAATTAAGAAGTCTTATGACACACCAATCAAAATAGTTAATTATCCTAAAATACTATTAAATGTGGGTGGTACATTACATGCAAAAATAGTATGACAAATTTTTGAAGTGGTTAAAAGTAGCACAAATTAGTAACTGACAGGATGAAAAAATGATGTCATTTAACAATATCAGGATTGAAGCACCAAGTTAAGATTGCAAGCATGAAGCATCCATAGGCAAGATAACATTACAAACTTCTAAACAACATACGACGGTGGGGCCATATTCACCAATAATAGCAGTTCGTTACTAAAGGATTTTTGGGCAAAATAAACCATTATGTTAGCTTTATGGTTTGATGTGGGGGTGTACATGGCTCGGTTCACGGTCAATTTTCAAACCGAACCGATTTGCATTGATTTTCTAAATCAAAACTGAAACCGAACCGACCACATAGAAAAACTGGTTTAAACCAAACCAAAAAAATCAGTTCGGTTAATCGGGCTATGGGCTATTGTGCTAATGTCAAATAGGTAGCTTATGGGATGGGCTAAATATAGAAGCAATAAACCGGTGGAGCTAGGGCAAAATATAAGTGAATCGGTGGCAGTTCATGTTTAATATTATATTATATTATATTATATTTTATATATATATATATATATATATGCTTGTGTGCGTGTGTGTGTGCGCGTGTACGCATGGGTTGGTTTGGTTTAAATCAGTTTTTTCTAAACCAAAACCGAAACCAAACCAATTTTTTCTGTTTCTAAAATTTTTAGATTGAAACCGAACCAAATTTGAAAAAAAACCGATCCAAACCAAACCAAAATTAATGGTTCAGGTCAGTTTTGCGGTTTGATCGGTTTCCTTGCACACCTCTAGTTTGATGCAGTATTGCATGGACAAAGATGTGAAAGTTGGATTTGGACACAATGCAATATGCATCTTTCTCATCCAAACTTCAAAATTAGCTAAAAGAATACACGAGAGGATATTTCAAAATGTTATTTTAATGCTTACATGCCCATTCTAGATCTATAAAAAAAAAAAAACAAAGAAACAAACCCTATTTATTTTTCATACATTAAACTATTGAAGATACTCTAGATTCCTAGGTTCTTCAAGCTTGTCTTTATCTTTATCTAGTTGATGGGGTCTACTTTTATCTAGTTGATGAGGTCTATCTTTATCTTTGGATTAGATGTTTATCTTTCAGTTGATCTCATCACTTGTAAAACAAATGTTATAAATTCATGTTGGTTCTCATTGTACCTGTGTGGCTGTTGCAACAAGGAAGGAGAATAATGAAGCAAGAACGAAATAAGAAAAAGAGACAAGAAGAAGAGAAGAATAAAACAATATTTATGTGGTTCGGTCTATTGACTTATGTCTACAAGCAGAGATAATGCAAAAGCTTCACTATTAAAAAAATGGAGATTACAGAGTATAAGATCTCCTTACAAACCTTAGCCCCTAATAAGATCTCCTTACAAACCTTAGCCCCTAATATGTTCAATCTTCAAGGGATATATATAATAGAGTAAGTCAACTTAGACAACAACTGGTATTCCTACAACAATCAAGCTAGGCCAATATATAAAATAAAGTAAATTGATTTAGACTTGATTTTGTTGGGGATGTCTAGCCAGGACACCACCACCACAGAACCTTTTTCGATACACTCGCGTTGCACTCGATCACATGTAGATACCGCAAAAAAAAGAAAAAAGAGAAAAATACAAGATAAGAAAAAACAATCAAGTACATGGATTAGCCAAAAGACTCGCATCCATGGGGCATGCAAAGCTTCACTATGAAAAAAAAATAAGTACAAGAGGAGATCCTCACACTCTCAACCTTTATACACAATATCTTTTAACTAGAAGCTATCCTTACAAAGCTCTCACTAAAATCCAAAGAAATCCTACCTGACAGTCTGTCCGAAGTCTCTACTTCTGCTCTCTGTCGGTGCCCCTCCAAGGTCTGCTGCCAAACTCCCTCTCTTAGCTGCTGCTGGCGTCTCTCAGATTCTGCCGAACACACTATACAGATACCTCTCAATCTGTCCACAGGCCTTTTAAAGACATGAATCCAAGCTCTGATCGGAGATGCACTCCAATTAAACCTCAAAAAATCTCCTAGCCATCGAATCTTCACCACTACGTCTCCAACCGTTGGATCATGCAAACAAAGCCTTAGATCATGCCCGTTTGCTTCCCAGTCATCAAATCAAGACCCAGATCACGCCCGCGAGCCTCTGAAGCCGTTCGATCACGAGCTGATCCACGAAAACACTCGTGAGCCACGAGAACTAGTAGGAAACCAGCATCGGTCCATGGTGGACTGTGAGAAACTGGGTGGGAAACGCCTTGCTGGTCCATGCGCTCCCGCATGGACCACCCAACCCATGGACTGTGGTACGCCACGCGGTCTGGGCCGCACTCATGCATGGGCTGTGTGCAGGCTCTTGCATCCGCTGGGCTGGCTCGCATTCACCCGCATGCTGGGCCATGCTTTTGCTCCACCGTTGGGCTGCCAACCGCTCCGCCACCGGCCTGCACTGCCTATGGGCCCCTCCAATGGCCCATGGGCTGTACCAGCCCACCTCTTGACCTTCTTTCACAAGCAGTTTCTCCATCTGAACTCCATTTGGACTGTTCTTAGACTCGTTGGACTGTTCGTCATCCTGGACCTCATTCTGGGCTTCTTATGGATCGAATCTCGAGATATTTTTCTCAATAATCTCCATCTTGATTCGATATTCGGCCTCCACAATAACTCTGAGAGCTCATCTCTCACCCCCATATCCTGAGGCAAATGCCTACTGCCCATAGATGGGCAAATATGAAAGTCGAGCCAGACCGCTCAATCCTATCTCCATCATGGGCTGTGTCCACTCTGACCTGAGACCTGCTCGGGGTAGTCTTCTACGGCAATAAGAATTTTACCTTACGATATTGCCTGTCATCCTCCCGAGTCTCCTGTCTTATGTCCGATCCACTTGCTTTTGGAGCTCCACCTCGCACTAGGCTCCCTACCAAAAGATAGTATCCTCCATACTGCTTCCCCTTCATCACGATCCTATTGTCATGCAAAATCTTCAGGATTCCTCCATCAGCTCTCCATCTATAGCCGATCGAATCCAGTCTGTCGAGAAAAATTAGATTTCTCTTGAAGCTGGATATATATCGGGCCTCACGCAACTTCCTCACTGCTCCATCATGTGTCTCCACGCTGACCATCTCGATGCCTTTGATCGCATAACTCGATCCATCCAACAAGCAAACAGTGCCTTCACTGCTCTCTCGGGACTCAAATAGCTCCTCTCTACAACAGACATGATGGGAACAAACAGAATTTAAAATTTATTGCTAGAAAGGAGTAGATACCTCATCTGAGATCATAAGCGCATCAACGATCTCAATGTCGCTACTAGCCGCCGCCATAGTAGTCATTGTCCGATCCTTGAGTTGAGAATAATCTCTGACATGATATCCCAACTCGTCACATCAGTAGCAACTGATCTTGCTATAGTCCCTCATCCTAGACTTGGACCGCCCACTTCGCGATCTCTTGTCGCTTCGTCTTTCGCCGCCACGTCTTCCAGTCACCGTCAGAGCTGAGTCATCGCTTAAACTCGAAATCCGATTCTTCCGTCTAAAAATTTCATTTTGGAGAAATGTAGAAGTTACCTCTTCCATTTTGATAGTGCTTTTTCCTACTAGAATATCAATCACCAAGGACTCGAAAGAAGAAGTGATGATAGCAAGACCAAAATCCTGATCTTCTCCTCAACTTTTTCACTAATATTGAAGTCGGTGAGGATCTTCTAAAAGTTACTTAAATGCTCCTGCACGCTCTGTCCTTCGATCATCTGCAGCTGGTAGAACTGCCTCCAGAGGAAGAAAATATTGGTAAGAGACTTCATCATGTACAACTCCTCAAGCTTCGACCACATCGCTGTCGGAGAAGCTTCATCCAGCACATGGATCACCACATCATCCACTAAGTATAAGCAGATTATGCTCACCGCCTGCATCTGAAGCCACTTCCAAACCATCACCTCCATGATAATTGATATCTCCTCACACAAGAGAGCATCGATCAATCCCTGCTGGATGAGCATGTCCTTCATCCTCAACTATCAGAGGGAGAAATTGCTCTTTCCATCAAACCGACTGATCTCCACCTTGATTGAGCTTATCTTCTCCATTTTCTTCAATCTCGATCAACATCATCACGATCTAGACAACCTTGTGCACTGGTACCGTCTAAGCACTGATACAAATTTTTGGGGATGTCTGACCAGGACACCACCACTACAGGACCTTTTTCGATACCACTCGTATTGCACTCGATTATGTGTAGATACCGCAAGAGAAAGAAAAAAAAATATAAGACAAGAAAAAACAATCAAGTACGTGGATCAACTAAAAGGCTAGCCTCCACAAGGCATACAAAGCTTCACTATGAAAAAGAACAAGTACAAGAGGAGATCCTCACACTCTCAATCCTTATACACAATATCTTTCGACTAAAAGCTATCTTTATAAAACTCTCACCATAACCCAAAGAGATCCTACCTGACAGTCTGCTCGAAGCCTCTACTTCTGCTCTCTATCAACACCTCTCCAAGGTCTGCTACCGAACTCCCTCTCTCAGCTACTGCTGGTGTCTCTCAGGTTCTGCCGAACACACCACACAGGTACCTCTCGATCTGTCCATAGGCCTTTTAAAGACCTGAATCCGAGCCCTGATCAGAGATGCACTCCGATAAAACCTCAAAAAACCTTCCAGCCATCGGATCTTCACCGCTCGCATCTTCAACCGTCGGATTGCGCAAACAAAGCCTCAGATCATGCCCGCTTGCTTTTCGACCATCAAATCAGGACCTAATCACGCCCACGAGCCTCTAAAGCCATCTGATCGCGAGCCGATCCACGAAAACACCCGTGAGCCATGAGAAACCAGTGGGAACCAGTGCTGGTCCACAGTGGACCGCAAGAAATTGGGCGGGAAATGCCATACTGGTCCATGTGCTCTCGCATGGACCCCCCAACCCGTGGACTGCGGTACATCGTGCAGCCTGGGCTGCGTTCGCATGTGGGCTGCACGTGCACGCTCTCACATCCGTTGGGCCAGCCCGCACGCACCCACATGCTGGGCCACGCGTCTGCTCCATCGTCGGGCCACCAACTGCTCCGCCGCCCGCCTCCGACAACCAGTGGGCCATACCAGCCCACCTCCTGACCTTCTTTCGCACGCAGTTTCTCCATCTGAATTTTGTTTGGACTGTTCTTAGACTCATTGGACTATGTTCGTCATCCTGAACCTCGGTCTAGGCTTATTGTGGATCGAATCTCGAGGTATTTTTCTCAACAGACCTGATATCCAAAGTTGATTTAGTTTCGATCTTCTAGAACTTGTAAACTCAAGCCATAGTCAACAGTGGCCAAAATTAATAAAAGGCTTGTAGTTTCTCCTCCTTTGTTTGCTCTGTATGTGTTTATGAGTTTGCCCCAACATAAACTAAAGGCTAGAAAAGGCAAATCCTTTATCGATCTTTAAAATTTGCAAATTAGAAAAAGGGTTGTAACTATATAAAAGTCTAAAGCATATCTGACTCATGGAAATGTTTTAACCTAATGCAAGAGCCTAGATAATATAATTTTCATGAACTCTATGGCCTTTTTCTTAAGAAACTTAGTTGTCTCTTTTTCCTTTTTTAAACATATATTCTAATTTGTTATGCTCTTTCTTTTTCTTCCTAATATACATCCTACTATGACTTCTCCAGTCATGTTCATGTAGAAGGGCAATGCTAGTTCCAATATGCTATAAAGGAAATAAACCATGGTTAGTGACTCTCCATGATTTGAAATTCAAGACTCATGTATCATAGAAATTCAATTATGGTGGAATGCTTGGATATCGATTGCCAGATTTGGTGGTTTAGTGCATTATTTTACTGCAACTTTAGGTAGGTAACACTTGCTTCCACATATTGATCAAAATCTTTTTTATCCTTGCTTGATAATGACAATAACAATAGTGATATTAATAAATGCTATTGATATTGGAACTTCAAAAGCAAGTTATGCATGAAAATACCCTCCCATGAGCCCGATATACTAGACGTATACAATTACAAGATTCACCCAAATGACTCCAACAAAATAGGAGTGCATATGACTTATGTAGTGCACACAATCAACATACTCATAAGAACACTTAAGATTACATTAATGAAAGATATGCATATGCATCCAAATTGTAATGTATATGCACAACATATGCACCACATTGTATAGGTGATCAAAGATCAAGAGTTGGTACATGATGCAAGACAACTTAAGGGATGACCTGCTTGTGCATCAACGGGCCTGACATGAAGAAAATCATGGAAATAGAGTAAATGAATCGTAGAAAAGAGTAGAGAAAATAAAAGAGTGGAGAAAGAAAGTATAAGAGGGAGATGAGAGAGGAATTGGGGAGAGAGAGGATAAGAGAAGAATTTTTTTTTCCTCACAACAAACTCACAATACAAGATTCCAACATTATTAAGGTGCTCGCCTAAGCACTCAGGCGAAGTGCCCTTGGCTGAAAGTGCCTCAGCCTCCTCCAGGCGAGGCGCCTTTAGCCAGGTGAGCGCCTTTGCCACCTAGGCACTCACCTTTGACGCCCAATTAAAACTACTTGTATTCTTTTGGCTGTTCGGCTTCCAATTTAATAGTTGTAATTCACTTCAATTTGAAATTACAGCTATGGGTAATTGATAAATGCTTCAAAAGAACAAAAAAGAAGGGTACTTAAGTAATTTATTAAAAGAAATTAAGAGACATAGGTTTTAAAAAAGAGATTAAAGAATCATAACTACATGCACCCTATACGATTGTACCCCTTCAACTTCCCTAGACTTTGGATGGCTGGAGCAATTTCCTTCCCTCCATTGAAGTTGACAGCATCCAAACAAAAAAAAAAAAAAGATATGAATTTTGTTCTCTTTCTCACCCTCTTTTCACAATTTATTTTCTCTTCTCCTTCTCTTAATCTCCTCTCCTTCTCTTTCTCTGTTTATCTCTATTTTTTATTCAATAAAATAGAGCATGTTTGTATTTGTCTTCAATAAAATAGTTCACAAACCAGGTCAGCAGTGCACTGGTTTTACAATGAGGAGAAGAAGAGATTGAAAAGAACATAGAGAATGACCTATTTGATAATGGAGGAGATGATCATTATGACAACTTAGGCATAGAATATAATGAAGACTATTAGGTTTAGACTTTTAGAATAGAACAATAGCCTGCCTTGTGTAAACAATGGAGAAAACAAAAAGCTCAAAAAAAATTTAGTCTTTTGGGTGTGGTGTTTAGACAAAAAATCTAATGAGGACTTTTAATTTTGGATTAGATCATTAGAACAATAGGCTATAATGAAAACTTTTAGTTTTAGAATAGACTATATTTATTTTCTTTTTTTTTCCTAAAAAAAATGATGCCTGACTTCAATCAAGCACTCGCTTTTTCGACGCTTAGCGTCTCAAGCGCTAGATAGGGTCTAGCACCTTGAGGGCACCGGACGCCCTAAACAACCTTGCAAGATTCGAATCTATCCCACACTTAGCTATTCCATACATCATACTTGTAGCATATCTTGATTTAGGGATTAGGCAGTTAAATAAAACAGGAAAAAGGCAACTTGGAGATCAGGTAACTTAAAGGCTTGACTGCCCAGAAAATTCATGTCTAAGTTACTTGAGGAGAAGCTTTTTTTTTTGAAAAAAAAAAAAAATTTGCCTACTTAAGGCCGAAGTCATGTAGTCCAAGTGCATGGAATAGTGTCAAGAAAGTGTTCTCTCTTTCTTCACCCCCCACCCCCTCTCTCTCTACTAACTTCTTCTCTACCATCTCTTTTTATCTATCTCCTTTACTTTGTCTTCTTTTTTCATCAAATTCTTTGTTTAACCTGCAGAAATCTGTAGTGTGACCTGAAGTTTGATGTTAGGTCAATATTAAGCTCATACTTTTAACCTCAAAGCCCCAAGAGACCCTCTTCTTAACACTAACCTAGAAAGCCTGCCTCTTACCTCTAATCTGCTAAATTGTTCCCTTCTGTCCTGTTTTATTTGACAAGACAGTAACACAACCAATTACCTGTTCCCCAATTTCTCTCACCTCTTAAGCCCATCTATGCATAAGCAGGTCATCCTCTAGTTGTCCTACATCAGTACAACTAGTAGATTTCAAGGGTTTGATCAGGTATTATTGAAAGCTTCATGATTAAAAAACTAAGCTCAGGTTTAATGGATATTACAGGTGGCTGGGACTGGGTTAGGGATGAATTGAGAGGTCTAAAATAAGACGTAAGAAAAAGATGATGAAAGCCAAGTAGAAATTAAAAAGTTAAGTTGGCTTTTGTTGTATATCATCATGGTGGCTACCAAATATGACCATCAGGCAATCTAGGGCTGCATCATTCTCTTTTGAATGGCATCTAGTTGCACAAAATTGACCATCTCAACGAGACTTTCATCCCAGACCTCAACCTTTGGTTCAATTGATCATTATTCATCTTTCTTGGTTTCTTTAAGCTCATGAATATTTAGAGGACACACTTCAGTCAAATAAACTATTTTAGAGGCATCATAACATGAATGAACAACAGGCAACTGACACTATTCATCTACTACAACTGTGGGAAATGAGTTGGACTCATCCTCTCAAATTCTTTACTGAATTCTATAATATTTGGCATCTAGTCCTTGAATTCTTCACTGAATTCTAGCCGAATTTGGTCTCTAATTTCGGACTTCAGCAGTTTTAAGTCAGTTTTGGCCCATATTGACTGGTTTCAGCCAAAACTGACCAAAAGAAATCATTGATGGTATTTAGTTATTATTTTGGTTTTTAGTCATTTTTTGGAACATCTTTTCATTCCTTTCAGTATGATTCATATTTTTATTCATTCAGCCCAACTGAAATTAACCAAAAACCAAATGTGGCAAGTGTTAAAGAAAACTTTACGACATTGGACAGAATATACTCAGAATTATATAAATCAAAGAAAGCATGTAATCAATGAGACCACATATTGATAGCTTGAAAAAGATGACAAGTGACAACTAGTGCTTTGGAAAGAGCTTGAAAAATATTACAGTTGAGTTTGAGAGAGAAAAAGAAAAAAGATGTCAAAAGCCAACTTTTGGACAAAAGAGGAACCAATTTAGTTTCACTAGTTTGCCTTGGGTGACTACTATTAGCAAGGGTTGTTTTCAAATAAGAAAAGGTTAAGATTGTATCTACTGATATAGTGGTCTAAAATACTTCTAGGGTTTCAATTTCTTAGATGTAAGATCAATGTACAACTATCATGGATATATTTGTAAGCATAATAAAATAATGTTAACATTTGAATCAGCATTTCAATCATTATCATCATTTAAATCATCACCACAACCACCTAATTCCTTTCCCATCATATATGGGGCCTGCTATAGGGCAACAACAGTCAAAGTTGAACATGAAATTGTTATTCAAATGAATAAGAATGTCAATTTGAATATCAATTTCATTGTTTTAAGCTCCAGATGTGTTATCTGTTACAGAGTTTTCCATATTTTTATTCCTCTTCTGTTTTCCTGTCCTCTCCTCAACGTTGTTTCTAATTAAAATCTTTTGGAGATTCATTGCACCATTAGCATCAGAGCTTGGTGCTTGCTGCATCATATTTTACTAAAGCATGGAGTTCTACTGCTTTGAGTATAATCTTCTTTTTCTTATTCATGCATTGAAAGGGCAACGTGGAGTAATTTACTACATCAAGTATGGAATACATGAACTTGTACAGTATAAATAAGAGTAGAAAACAAGCCAAGAAGGAATGTGGTTGGCATTATTAGAAATTTAATCAACGACTGTAATTGATGTTTTCGGTTCATAAGTCATGATCAGCAGTGAAAAGATTTGGACATAAGGCTTTTATTTATGTAAAAGGCTGCTTAATAAGTTCAGATTTTTCCATTTACTCAACTTCTTAGTGTAAGTTCTCTAACAAAATAGCATGATGACATTGTACACATCCAAAATATTATGTTATTTGAACCACAGTTTCAGGTTTGAAGGTTTAACTAACTGGAGCAAGGATGCAGAGACAACAAAGTGATACATTTTCTAGATTGAAAACTCCTTTCTACTTCTAATCTATACAAAGAATAAAAGTGACAAAGGATGTACTAAATCTAATGAATACTAGTAACGCACAGCAGTCACCTAAATATTTTAGGTCAGAAAAGAATTAACTCTTATTCTTACCCTATTATCCTTTCCCTCATTTTGGCGAGTTTCTCCACTGGAGTTGCAACATGAACACAGAAGTCAATTGAGTCTCCCATATCTGGGCTTCGATAGAAGTTGCCAATGTATTTGGTAGCTAATACACTGTTTGGATAGATTATTTTCTGGTTGTCATACCTCAAAAAAACTGTTGTCAATATATTCATCTCCTCAACAACCATCTGAAAATTAGAAAATAAATTTTAGTAACTCATGTATGAGAATTGAAACAAAGCCACTAGTGAACATGATTAAATTGGTGCCTTTTTACCTGAACATCTTCTATTTCACAGCGATCACCAACATCAAACGGATGCATCACAAACAAGAAAATAATAGCTTCAAAGACCATCTTCAAAGTATTACCAAAAATAAATACCGCCACTAAAACCTGAGAACTAATGAGATAAAAGAAATGGGTAGTCGCAACACCCAGAATAATTAGCCAGAGAGCAAATACAATGATGCCCACAACAACATTTGCCATTTGGTGGAGTTTGTTCACTGCAGTTTTTGTGTCATTCAGTGTCAAAGAAAGGGCTCTGCGCTCTCTGAATGCATTAATCTGCACACCAGGCAACAAAATTTTATAGCATCTATGCTTGGTCTTAAGAAAAAATTAATGCAATGAGATCTTGTAAAGAACAGAATGAAGATATGATTACCACCCAATTCTTGAGAGCCTTTCTGCTAACCCTTTGTTTTTCTTGAGCTCCTTCAAAGAAGCTCATTGTCTTCAGAGCTTCATCTTCTCTCATGAATCGCATAAGGTCCTCCAAGTAGATATACCTGAAAAGTACACCTCAACCATGTCATTGATGAAAAAACAATCGACAACCAGATAGGAAAGGGAATAAACTATATTTGGAAAAGATTCTGGTGAACCTATGGTTTCTTCCATTTTTAAAATTACAGAAAGCAAGCAAAAAATTTTATGAGAATTTAAATATCCCAAACAAGGCCTATCATACTAGTCGGTACCATACCATATTGTACCAGTACTAAACCGTTATGTAGTCTCATACCATACCAACACTCGTTATGCCGTCTCATACCATACCGCATGTTGATAGTGTAATAGGATGGTATCGGTATAAGATCCAGTATCGAGATGGCAAAACTTAATCCCAAGAATTCTTGAAAATAAAGAATATCTTCAACTCACTACCAAATTTTAGACCATGTTGGCAGAGGTGATGAAATTTGTGGAACAAATGTATGGATTTATTCTCGTCTCCAAAGGCATCAACCCAACACCCCATTCTGGCCCCCAAACACACACACACGCATACAAGAGCAAGGTTCGCCATCTCGGTATCAAATCCTGTACCAATATCATCCTATTCCAATGTATGGTACGGTATGAGTAATGGTACGATATCCGATTCAGCATACTGAGTAATGGTACGCTCCCTGTACCACACACCAGTTCGGCTCTAGTGCGATACAGAACCATTGCTATGCACCGATACCGACCAATACAGTAAACTTTGCACAAGAGTAATCGAAAAGGTTTGCATTCACTACGTAATAATGAGAGTCGTTACATTCACGTTGTGGACTCTACATACAATATTCTTACCAATTTATGCAATGATTAAATTAATAGATATTCATCATTCAAAACATATTGTGACTTGTATATACCTGATTTCACGTAATGGGTTGGCGTGAGTCAACTTAGAAAAAGCTTCTTAAACTTCATCAAGGACCTTAGCTCAACCACAATATGCTATATCTACAAACTCATAAATGAGCAAATAAATAGAATACATTATGCAAAGCTTACTAAACCATAGTATATGAGCATAATAATGGGAATGCAAATGTGCCAAGTGAGGGCTATGTCAAGATCTTCCCGAATCTAGGACACAAATCTTAACAACAGCAGAAATCACATTGATCTTGATTTAATTATGCCAGATCCTGACACAAGTTGATGCCATCCATTCTCTTGGAAGGAGAGAAGGACAGATCAAGATAGAGGGAAAGGAAGGGAAAAATAGATTCTGTGGTACCCAGCTCAAGAACTCGTTGCTAGCAGCACTGTCTCTCCATGCAGCCTCTGGAAGAGTCATCTGTCATAGGTCATCCATGTCTGTTAATCTTGCCAATGTCAATAGGCCTCCACTACCACTACCTGCTTTCACCACTTGTTTCTTAATTTCTAACAAGGGGAGAAGGGTGGTCTGTTTGTTCCCTAATAAACAGAAAATGGAGATTTAAATAACAACACCAAAGGAAACCTATAAAAAGCCAGATCAAATTAGAATCAAGTTGATTTTTGACCTGGCCTGGTCCAAAAGATCTTTGGACCAGTATTATGCAGCAAAACCATGTTGACAGGACAAATTCTAACCTAAACACCAACTAGCCACACTGATCCAACATACCAACTTCAACCACTTTTATCCCTACATAATACAGGTACTGCACTATCTCTAACATTGACATCACTTAGACACCCCAAAGGAACTTATAAAAAGATAATTAAAACACCAACTAATCCGGTGACATTGAAGTAATTATGAAAAAAAGGTAGCATAATAATCAGTATGAGCCATAATAGATGCGCCAAGTGCAAAGTCAGAAAGGTCAGCTGGCAAATTGCTTGAGGAAGCATGGCTCAAAGATGGCCATAAACACTTGGAGCCATGCATTCAGTCTGGCAATGTATGTTTCAGTGAAAAGAAACATGTGATAAAGCTGAGACAAGTAGAATGGCACTAAAGAGTTATAAGTCGATCAGTATCTATAACATGCTACTTATTCATTGCCATACCAATCCTAGATGATATGCCTTTTCCATGTGAACCAATATCGGACTGTGATTTTTACAGGTTGACAGTCACTCATTAAGTTTTCTTAAATATTATTAATTCCTACAAGCATATGGGATTGGTACCTCACATAATACCAATATGAAGTTCTCGATCAATACATAGTGAAAAATAATCTCAACAATATTTCTTTTTCATTGTCTATTCCTAATTTATCTCCATCTATCTCTAATATCGGAATTTTTTTATGAATCATAATTATTTTTAATATGTAAATTATTTAAACCCACGCTCAAGATATATCAAAATGCATCTCAGAGTTATATTTTTCTCATTGGTCTTTTTCTATTTTTCCCTATGCACTCAGATTCTTGTTATTAGTTATTATTCAATAAACCAATACATGAGGCGCCATCTACAAGTCAAGGCCTTTCAAATGCATGTAACTATAAATAAATTTTAAATAACCACAACAATTTTTCCCAAAAAAATGTTCACATTCATGACTACGAAAGCAACATACAGTAGGTTCTGACTAAAACAAGAAACCTCACACTACAGTTCTGATGGCTGAGATCATCATTGCAATAGCAACCATGGCAATGACACCCATGGACCAAAAAAGCCAATGGTGAATGTTATTTAGGAAAGCAAAGGTTGACAATTTTATCTGATGACAAAGATTTCAGCTAGCAATAGCAATTACTGAACGAGACAACATTGCAAGATCACTAGTTGAAAGATGCTAGAAGGCAAGATATTGTTTAATATATGGAAAGAAACCATGGGTGATCCTCTTAAGTGTCAGCTCCACTGGGACACCACTGATAATGTGCCCTTTCTTAAATAGACCTTGGATCTTAAAATATCATTTTTAACAATCTAACTTTATCAGATAAAGAATGAATTCATGGAAAACAACAACAAATTGCCTCCAAGGACATGATTTTCTTACATCTTTCTCTCTCTCTCTTGATTCCATCTCTTTGATCGTCATGAGATTTTTATCGTTATTTTATGATGCATTCCAATTAGAAGATCCAGCTACTAGATGTAAAGCAGGGCAACATGGGCATTATAGGCTCTAATTTCACCTTTATTGTTTTATGAGTTATTTTGGAAGTTTTCAGGGTCCTTCTATAATAGTTTGGAGTTACTAAGAATTTATGTATATAAGTTCTTAGGCTCTCTTTGCTCAAAAGGCTGAGAATATACATCATACCTTTTTCTCATCCATAAAATCTCCTAGTTAGCATCTGCTTGTAAATGTCAGCAATCTGTGTAGCCACTGGCCAGCTAGAGTAAGTTGACGACCCAACCAACTGTTAAGAAAGAGAGGGACAATATAGACCCACCGCCATCACATCCAAGAGATGGAGAATTATTCCTCTCTTTAGGCATCTAAAAAGATGAAAACAAGAGAAGAGAGACCAAAAACGAAAGAATAGGAAAATACAGAAAAACAAGCCCAAAAGAAAACCAGGAAAGAGGGGCATGTACTTTAACCAGTCATTCACCCCCTTTCCTACTCGAAGTTTGTTCTCACCAAGCCCTTTCTTTTAATCTTGACTGTTGATCAAGTCCACAATGTTCACAGGTTCTAGTTTTGACAAGTGTTTTCTAAAATTCAGACGGGCAGAAATTTAAGAAATTTAATAAAAATGTTTTTCCTTTTCTACCTTTCACTGTTTCCTGTTTTTTACATTTTATGCAAGATTTGATTAACCCGTGGGCCAGGTTCAGCACGTGTGGAACACAGACTCATTTCCAGCTTTTGGAATCTTCAGCAAGTAGCAGAACATTTATGATTTCATTAAAAGAAACTAAAATCTGCAAGAAAAATTAAATACTAAGGTTGCCTTTGGCACTGTTATCCTTTTATATATATATATATATATATATATATATATATATATATATATATATATATATGAAAACAGAAGTTTTATTTGTTTTTTTAGATTTCTGACAACAAAAAAATATGTTTGATCTTTTTTTTAATTTATAACGAGAGCCGGCGATATGGTCGAGGACAAGACAAAGTTCCACATCACACAAAAAGACAGTTGAGAGAGTGACAGAGTGAAAGAAAGTGGGAATGAAGTCAGCAGCGCATCTGGGGATGAGACATAGTTTGGTATCGAACAGAGAGATAGCTGACAAGGCCCAAGGAGATGTTGTGGTTGAACGAGACGATAAAATTGAGAGTGAGTTTGGATAAAAGAAGAGGGGTTAAAAGGAGAAGGGTGAAAACTCTTTTTTTTTTTTTTTTAAAAAAGTAAAAGTGAAAAATTTTAAAAATAATAAAAATTTTAAGAAATAGAAATAAAAATAAGATAATCAAACATGTTTTCTACATTGAATTTTATAATTTTATTTTTTTTTTTAAAAAATAATACCAAACAAAGCCAACGTCTCGAGGAAGCCCAATTCAAGGCCTTTACCGCAGCATCCAAATATATTCCCACGACGTGCTCAAATATCACAAATTAAACTATCAGTTTCCTAGAGGGAGGGAGCAACAACTCATTCCCTATTATAATTTCAGCCTAATCATTTACATAAGGCATTAAACCTTAACAATCTATTTAGAGCAAGGATTAAAGTGCTCGACACTGCGGGGCACCGGTTTCAGGTCAAGTGCTTGGAATTGACCTTAAAGGTGTGTAAACACCATTTTCCCCCGACGAGAAATCAATGTGCATAAGCCACCAGCGCATAGCTTCCAAGGCAGTGTCACAAACGCATGCAAAAATCATGAATTTTGGAAATCATAGGAAGGGAAACGAACAAAACAATAAGGTGCGTATTTAGTAAAACTAAGAATTAACTAAACAAGAGAAATACAGTACAGAGCAAGCCTCAGTGTAGCACCAATAAATATCAGAGCAAAAGGAAATTGTTTGGTCTAATATGATAGCTTGCTGTATACACCAAAGATGGGACCAGAAAGAAAGGTCTTAAATCAGGATAAAATGTCATAACAGAGAGGTTAGCATGCAGAGAAGATTACCATTGACATGAAACAATGCCAAGTAGGAAAAATTAATCCACGCTCACATATATAAAAAAGAGTTGTCTCTTTTGGTCCATTGCTTTGGTTGCATCCTCTATTAAATAAATAAATAATAAAAGAGCATAAAGGAAAGCCACAAACATTTAATTAATAACTCAGGAAATTACCATGTTGAAGCTTATTATGGTGATATTATTTTCCCATTGAAGCTTGTGAAGACAGATTCTCACAATATGGCCTCTATATCTTGATAGCTATAGAAACACTGGTGAACTGTGAAATTGTTGGGAACAAGGCAGAACACATCAGACGCAATGCATGATGATGGATTTCATGATTCCCTTACCAAGTTTCTAGAAGCTAGAAAAGACCAATTTTTGTTTCATAGACTGCAGAAACATTTTACTAGCACAACTCATTTTAATCATTCATGAATGAGCAGGGTAAGCAAATGGAAAAGGACAGCGTAACGGCAACCCGCACCAAAGATGCTCGATAAAAAGACAACCAAAATTAACAAGGAAATAACTTACTTGGCACCAGGCCTGGCCACATTAGTGAAGATGTTCTTGGCAGCGGCCTTTGCCTCGTACTCACTCCGTATCTGCATCGCTGCTTCGTCCATCCCCCTCTCCCGTGCTGCCTGCTCATCGAGCGTCGTCAGCGTCCCACGCCTCACGATCCTCATCAACCTCTTCATTTTCCAAGCCGAAACGTTCTTCTGGTTGAGCTTGTGGAGCTGGTCAATCTTGAAGCCCTCCTCCTCCTGCTGCCGGACGGCATCCTTCCTGGAAACCGGCCGCGAGAGCTTGATGCTCTTCCCCATCTGCATGCTCCTCTGCATCAACCCACGGCCGCTCTTGCTCGGCAGCGCAGCTGCCTGGAGGTCGCTCGGGATGGTGACGCCCGCATTCTGGAGCTTCTGGACCTCGGCCATCATCCGGTCCTCCTCGTACTGGGCATTCTGGAGCTCCACCAAGGGCGGCCCGGAGAGCGTCTCGATGACGTACTGATTGAAAACGGATTCTTGGATGCGGTCGAAGTAGGTGCTCACATGGAAGGACGATGCGAGGACCTTGACGAGCAGAGTCTTGATAAGGCGAAAGACGCAGGCCACC
The DNA here is from genome assembly GCF_000442705.2 of Elaeis guineensis. Classification (NCBI taxonomy): domain Eukaryota; kingdom Viridiplantae; phylum Streptophyta; class Magnoliopsida; order Arecales; family Arecaceae; genus Elaeis; species Elaeis guineensis. Next base: position 134,902,054 of record NC_025996.2, read on the forward strand.
AGGAGGCAGAAGAACACCTTGGTGACATAAGGGAGCGTCTTGCTCTTGGTCTCCCGCTCGACATTCTTGTCGAACATGTAGTGCCAGGAGATGAGGACAAGGCCGAGCCAGAGGCAATTCTGCACCGCCTTCCGGACGCCGTAGACGAAGTAAAGCACGCGCTTGCGGAGGGTGAAGTTGCGCTCTATGAAGAAGACGACGATGCGAATGAACCAGCCGGAGACGAGGCGGCCGCAGATGAGCACGAAAACAAGCAGCTCCCACTTCCAGAGATGGAGGCTCCACACGGTCTGCCGCTCGAGGACGGGGATGGAGAGGCTGCAGGCGAGGGCGGCGACGATGAGGATGAGGCTCACCCACTGGAGGATGGTGAGGAAATCGACTTTTGCGCGCTTGAATTCGTCGGGGATGTCCTCGTCCACGAAGGGGTCCTCGTCGTCCTCGTCGTAGGCGGGCTGGGACTTGCCCAGGATGCCGGACTTGAGGATGCCGGACCTGAGCACGCCGGAGCGGGGGAACCGCTCGGATTTCTTGTCGTCGTCAGCGGCGAAGGCGATGGCGGACGGGGGTGGCGGGTCCATGAGGCGGGAGCGGGTCTTGGCGCGGAGAATGGTGGAGGGGGCGGTGAAGGAGGCGTTGGAGGTGCAGCGGAGGACCTCGCCGCCGGCGGGGTCGCGGGCGGTGGAGCTGGGGCAGGTCTTGAATCGGCGGGAGTCGTGATCACCTTCGTCGTCATCGGATGAGGAGGGGGAGCAGTAGGAGAGGCGGGAGGAGGGGTTCTCGGCGGAGGGATTCTGGAAGGAAACTCGGAGCTCCTTGGAGACATTCGAGGAGGGCTTCTTAAGCTCCTCCATCTCGAGGTCCATGTCGAGGGCCATGTCGGCACCGGAGGTCCGCTGTTTCTGGAGGAACGAGCCGATCAGCCGCGACGGCGGGTCCTCCCCGATCTCCGGCATCGGCCGCGGCTGCTGGTTTTGGAAGCTGAATCCGCTGCCGCTGCCGCCGTCGTCTCGCGATCCTTCTCTTGGTCCGGCGCCGGGTTCCTTCCAGAATTCGTAGCTGGATTCCCTCCAGACCTTGCCGTTATTATTATTGTGATTATTGTCCGTAATGTGGATGGAGGAGGGGATGGAGGGGTGGTCGAAGACGTCGCGGCTGGTGCCATCGATCTTGACAACGACCTCACGGCGATCGCCGTCGTCGGGCGGCTCCTCCAAGAGGATGGGCTGCTCCTCGTGGATGGAGGACGGCAAAGTCCGGGAGGAGGAGTACTTGTGGGAGCCGTGCGATTTCAAGGATCGCCGGAGAGAATCCATGGAGACGGAAGGCAATGCCGCTATCCAATGGGAAGGATGGAACAAGACGGAGAAGAAAGGGTATTGGGACCTGGGAATGGGAAGAAGAAACGGAGATTGTTATGGTTTTTATCTTTCCCGAAACAGCGCTGCTCGCCTCTTTCTTTGTTTTTATTTTTAAATCTTTGTGGTAGGAACGCGTGTCCCTGTTATGATTGGACGTACACATTAGCCATTATAAACGCAGAGAGAGCTGGGAAAGGATGGAGGGCAACAGATGGGAGGGCAAGACGGAGCCTGGACACGTAACGAGAACCAGGGGAGCCAGAGATTTAGAGCATTAATTCTACTACGCGACCCAAGCCATGCGTAGACACCACCTGAATGCGAACGGTTGGGCCATTCTTTGGGAGCCACGTAGGAGATCGTGTTTTGTTGGGTAATTGGGTTGAGCCGGGTTGTTTTCTCCAACAATTTTGCCGGAAATCAAATTCTTGGTACGTGTCACACGGAGCGCAACAACAGGTGTTGCTGGGTTTGACCCAACCAGCCGATTCACCTTGAGAAGCGTAACCGTTTTACAAAGTAGCTTTTGTCTTTCTGGGTTATATACTGATGTACAGGACATCCACATCACCAGCCGTCCATCCGTCTATCATGCTTCATGAATCATGATGGTTCGAGGACGACTAGAAACGTGTCACGGTTGGAGTATTTTTTTTGCTTCCAGGAATGCGTTTTTGGTCAATGCGGCGGGATGATCGCGTTTGCCTTGCGACTGGTTATGTGGGCCCATCAAACCCGTCAACGGAGAAAGAGACGGACCAGTGTGGTTCCCGCACGTAGGTTTTGTGCGGTGTAACTGAGGAATAGTTTGGTATCCGTCCGCTGATGCCGCTGGCACGTAGCCGTGTGGCTGCGTCTGTATGCACATTTTTTTTGGTATTAAAAAAAAATAACCATGCTTCATTTTTTTTTTTATTTTTTGTGATGTATCATTTGAATCTTATTTAAAATTAACAGTTCAACTAATATTTTATTAAATTATAACTTAAAATAATGGATAAAAATAAATTTTAAAAAAATAAATCAGATTTTCCATATAATTTACTCCTAATATAAAATGATATTGCAACGTGCTCTATTTATTTTTCTTTATTTATTATTGTGAATGAAATAGTATAAATGCCCAAGGTCCATGGAATTTTTTTTTTTTTTTTTTCACGATTACATATAGTTACGAAAATTTTATGCCAAATGAGGGCTTTTTAACCACTGATATTGCATGCGCATCGCACATCACCAAGTCATAGTATAGCTAGCTAATAAGCTGCTTGGTCAAAGATTTGAACCATATCATTTTCATTTACATTATAGAAAGAAATAGATGATCGTAAACTTTCATGGTTTAAGAACATATATGACTAGTCAATCCAGCACAATTGGTGCTATCTTATCTCGAAAAAAAAAACAAGCTTAAACCGGAGCAAGCCAAAAGAACTCTTTCATAGGCTAATAGCAAGATCCCAGCTTAATAGCACCCAAACAAACATAACCTAGTGGGGATGTAGATACCCTTGCATGCTGTCTCAAAATGATGTGCCGGTTTGTCCATTTACGCTCGATCTATTAGGCACACCAAGTCTAGTCCCCTTCTCCCAGAATAACTCCGGTTTCATAGAAAAAGTTTATGCATAAGCCCAAAACATCATTGGCCTCCTGAAAAGCTTTTAGTCATGATGGTTTGATCTTCTCAAACGTTATATTTAAAATTACATGGACAAAATTAACCTCTGTAAGGACAACTCATGATTAGCCACCATCCTTAATTTAACCCAAATGAGGGATTGCAGCCAACAGTGTGTGATGGATTAAACTTAATTGAAAATAATAATAATAATAATATACATACTTACCAGCCAATATTTTTTATGGATATTTGTAGATGGATTGAACTAGGATGCTGCAATGGATATGGATATCATTATCATTTTTTGAACATTTGCAGCCTTGAGCATGGTTGCTTACCTTGATACTTCCACACCAAGAAAGGGAAAAAAGGTGTAACAATTAGCCTAGCATTTTGAAGTATTCAAGCAATCATATGTCCTTGTGATATAATGATGTCGGTAAAGGAAAAAAAGATTTCTAATAGGGTAAAGAGGAAAGCCCTATAGAATGTCATGAAATGATGAAACATAGCGTGTAGAAGAGGGAGGGAGGGAAGGGCAAGCAATGGGGACATTTGTGGTTCTTTCTTCCATGTCAGTCCTCTATCCTACCAGAAGTTGGGCAACTTTGTTACTAGCATCCTCGCCATGTTAAGAGGATCAAAATATTTGATAAGGTACATTGTTAAAAATAAAATAAACTTGTGTCTAAATTGAAAGAGAGGTATTATTTATCTTCTTTAGGGACAATGGACTTGTCCTTCGTTTCTTATATTAAAATCTATCAATTTTTCTTGGGATCGGACTTTGAGCCTCAAGCTTGAGTTTTGCTATGACAAGTAGTCACCTCTCTCTCTCTCTCTCTAGTGTATGCATGCCTACAACATAAAAGATTCTAATGAGAGAAAAATATGGATCTTGGTATTTTATGTCTTACCGAACTTGTCCTCCTAATGGCTCCTCAAGGGAATTAGAAGATATGTTCATATAATTCAAAATTTTTTTTCTAATTTTAGATGGACTATTGGTAATGGTGAATTTATTAATGTGCTTCAAGATCTTTGGTTATCTTCTATATCTTTTTAGCTTGGTGGCCTACTCATGTAGATACTATTTCATTACAAGGGCTTTTGGCAAAGGATCTGTTTGTCAAGGGAGAAAGGAGATAGAATTCTTTATCCCTTAGATTTTCATGGGGTAAGCAAGTAGAATTTTTTTCTATCCCAATACCAGGTGAAGATAGCTCTCATAGATTAGGATGAGGTCCATATTCTGGCTTGACAATTAAGACAACCGATTTTTATAATTTTTTTTTAGCCAAATACCAACCATATTATGGCGTTGATAGGGTTTGGATATCCTACATCAGAGATGCTTTGACATACCAAGCTATTATCATTTATGCTTAAATATTGAAGAACGTATAACTAATATTCTAATTTAGTGCAGATTGGTGAACCAAGTGGAGATCTACCCACTTCAGGATTCTTCCATTTTTCCAACTATTTCTCCTGATGAGTTTATTCAAGTTATTAGAGAGAAGTTCTCTAGTAAAGATAAAAGATATGGAGCAATTTTGACATACTATATTGCCTATCAGATGTGGCCATGTAGAAAGGATTGCATTATCCAAGATATGAGATTGAGTGCTGAGTTGATTTTGGTAAAAGCATTTACTTATGCTTAAGAATTTGCCCGGGTGCCAGATTCAAAGGGACATCAGATAGTAGGAAAAATTAATAGTTCTACTCATACAGTTTTTGCATCCTCATAAGTATGTTATTTTTCTTGGGAGCCACCGCATCATTACTTTCTCAAGGTCAATTTTAATAGTAGTGTACAAGAAAAAGATGCTTTTGGTGATGTAGGCTTTGCTATAAGTAGTGCTAATGGAATGCTATTAGCTATCGGAGGAGTCGAGATTTTTGATACCACTGTAGAAATGATAGAATTACAAACTGCATGGAAAGGATTGACTTTTGCTGTATAAAGATTGAGATCTTCTCATATTTACTTAGAGATAGATTCCTTAATAGTTATTAGATAGCCTTCAGATCCACCTCTTATTAATGCCAAAATTCATCCATTTCTATATGATTGGTAGAGGATAATGGGCTCATTTGATTCTGCTTCTCCAAAGTATGAAGTAACTTCTTTCCAACAAGAAGAATTTTTTTTTTTTTTTTTTGAAGTAAAGGGGTATTTGATTCTTACTTCTCACAACTATCAAAAAGACCTACGACAATGGTTTAAAATCACTATCGTAGCTCAAAAAATCGCTACCATTGTTGCTGTCACCGTGGGCTACGGCAGCGATTTTCTGAGCTATGGCAGCAGTTATATCAATTACTACCATAGATCACCTATGGCAGTGTTTTTTTAAGCTACGGCAGTGGTTGCCAAACCGCTGCAATAACAAGCTATGGCAGCGATTATGTCAACCGCTGCCATAAATAACCCATGGTAGCAGTTGCCAAACCACTGTCACAGCCTTTGACCAATCAAAATGGCCAGCTAGCAGCAGGTTGCCTGCCGGCCGGCAGCACCGCCCGCCGCCACCGTGAGCCGCCACCCGTGGCAGCGGGGGAGGAGGTGGGCGACAGTCGACGGTGGCGGGTGGTGGCCAACGGCGGCCGACGGCCAGCTAGGGTGGGGCTAGGGGGCAGCGGCGGGCGGGGGTCGGTGGCAGTTGGGCCATGCCCCGACCAAGCAGTGGTGGGGGGCTCGGGCGGCGGCGGGGTCGGACTATCAGACAGCGGCAGCGACAGTGAGCGGTGGGGATGGGGCCAGACTGCCGCGGTGGCAGGGGGGACGGGGCTCGTGGCAAAAGGCTTAAACAAAATCTTTTAGCAATCCTTTATATACCCTTCATTCATTATTTTCACAACCGACATGGGACTATCACAAACCATAGATTGGACCTACGGCAGCGGTTGCCCTTGGCCGCTGCGGTAGGTCGGACCTACGGCAGCGGTTCGCAATAACTGCTGCCTTTGGTAGAATATAAATTTTATTTCTGAATATGATATAATTTTAGAATTTAAAATCCATCTTTACCGTTCATTTTCTAAATAATTATCGTTAGAGTATCCTCACAAAGACTGCCTCGATCCGATAGCCCTAGATATGTCGATCAATAAAATTCAATTTCGATGGTCACTAACAATCGCATGATGATCTGATAGATAAAGACCATCGATGGGTCTGAATACTTGCAATAATGATTTCAATGATATTTGTAGTATACTATCAAAATTTTACTTCAATCGGACATCATTATTATGGTTAATTTAGCATGAAATAATTTTGACTGTTAAATAAAAAATGAGTGATCAAAAAGCAAAACAGTATCCAATCGAGATGATTTTTTTTATAAATGATCTTTGTTAGTACTTTAATTATTTGTATGGTGATGATCATAAAACTCAAACCATACTTATATGAACAATCTAAAACTATATGTCTCTTCGTACTCATTCTTAAAACCGTTAAGTAATTATACTTGTGTTTTTGTTAGATGTGCTTAAGTCGAGACAATCATATACGCACATTTTAAATTTTACAATCACCACCTTACAAATAGTTAAAGTACTAATAAATATGATTTATAAAAGAAATCACATCAATCAGACACTGTTTGGCCTTTTGATCACCCATTTTTCATTTAATGGCTAAAATTATCCCATACTAAATTGACCATGAAAATGATATCTAATTGAAGTAAAATTTGGACAGTATACTAAAAATATTATCAAAATTATCGTTGAAAATTTTTGCACCCATCAATAGTCTCTATCTATCAGATCATCACGCGGTCGTTCGTAACCATTGAAATTGAATTTTAATGATCGACATAGCTAGGGCTATCGGATCGAGACGATCTTTTATGATGATACTCTAATGATAATTATTTAGATAATGAATGATGAAGATGAATTTTAAATTCTAAAATTATATCATATTCAGAAAAAAAAATTTATATTCTACCAATGGCAGCGATTATTGCGAATCGCTGCCGTAGACGATCTACGGTAGTGGTTATGACCAATCATTGCCGTAGGTTTGACTTACAACAGTGGTTATTTCGAACCGCTACCATAGATCCGATCTACAACAGTGGTTATTCGTTGTTGTAGGTCGAATTACGGCAGCGGTTACATCAACCATTATCGTAGGTCGGACCTACGGCAACAGTTATACCAACCACTGCTATTGGTTCTATAGCAACGATTTTCAAAACTGCTGCTATAGTAATCGCTGCCATAGATCGTTATTGTAGTAGTATCTTGAAAAGTAAAAAAGTAAAAAAATATTTTTTATTTTTACTTTCTCAAAGTATGAAATAAACTAAAATACCCTTTAGTGCATGAACAAATATTTACAAAAATATCACCCTGACTTTTTTTTTTGTTGAGCTGGTGCTCATAAATCAAGGAAGGAGATTTTTTTTCAACAAATGATAAATGAAATAGTCTATCAAGGTTCCAACAAATAGTATTTATAAAGGTCCAAATATTATTTATAATGCATCCAAAATAAAACCATAACTATTACATGATAAAAGCTCTTCTTGCCCATATTTCATCATATATTCCATCACGAACAGCATCTATCTCTCTCTCATTGGTACTACTACCACTAGGACTTATAATTAGGGATGGCAAAAGTCGATCTGACCTGTCAACCCGATCCACATTCGATCCATCTTAAATAGGTTTGGATTTGAATTAAATGAGTTCAGATCGTAAACGGATCGACCTATTTAACCCATTTAATAATCAAATCGAATTTAGATTTTAGACAACTGATCTGTTTAACCCCTTTAATAAATAGGTCAGGTCGAGTCGGATTGGATCGGGTTATAACCTGTTTAACCCGTTATATTTTTTTTCTTTACCCTTTACTCCTCAGGCCTTAGGGTAAACTGAATAAATATTTTAGTTTTTACTCTTTGCCTCTTCGATCATCCACTCATTCACTGTTCGGCTGATTCTGCTTCTACAGCTATTTGCCTTCCCTCCTCTAGGGTTTCGTATCCCATCCCTCCTCTCACCCGAGGATCCCTCACCATCTTCCCCACCGTTGACAATAGGTGGCCGTCTACTACTAGTTCCTCTTCGTTCGCGACCGTGCTGAAGGAAACTTAGAGGAATCGTGAGATTTCGCTGGTCCGATGCTTAGGTATTTCCCTCCTCTTCCTCCTCAACCTCCTTCCTTAAACACTGCTCCTCCTCGATCTCCCCTCACGGGAGCACCGGTCGGGACTTGGCTTCCATCTTTAGCCTTCGTGATGCGTGACATCACGACAATGACAAACTCGAAGGAATCATGAGATTCTGCTGGTCCGAAGCTTAGGTATTTTTCTTCGATATTGGGGATTGGTGTTCGATCTAGATCCGATGATTGTTCTTAGATTTGATTTTTTTTTCTTAGATTTACGTTAGAATTTTTAGGATCTCATAGTGATTTGATCTATTATTTGGTATTCTCTTTGTTCGGCTGGTTTAAATTAGAGATTTTAGTTCTTTTTAGTAGTCATTTCTTTTTTGTTTCTTGATTTTGCTCCGATTTATGGGTTCAATGATATTTGGATATTGCTATTCGATCTGGCTCTCAGACGATCATTGTTCTTCTGTGATTTATTTAATAAATATTATCTTGCATGTCTCATTTATATATTGTCTCATTTATATATCGATTTGCTGATTTTTTCTTAGATTTATATTAAGGTTTCTGGGATCTCATAGCAATCTGGTCTATTATTTAGAATTCTCTTTGTTCGACTAATTTAAATTAGGAGTTTTAGTCCTTTTTAGTGGTCATTTTTTTTTCTTTCTTGATTTTGCTTCACTTTATGGGTTCAATGGCATTTGGATATGGCTGTTCGATCTGACTCTTAGACGATCATTGTTCTCTTATGATTTATTAAATAAATATTATCTTGTATGTCTCATTTATATATTGTCTCATTTATATATCGATTTGCTAGTATATTCTAAAATTTATCTTAGTGCATATTTAAAGCTTTGCTACTTTATTTTCTGATGCTGTAATTCAGTGTATAAGGTGCTAATTTTTTGATATTTTGAAGATTTTTTTATTTCTATTTTTTATGTTGAATGTCAAAGTGTGCAGTATGGCCTATGTGTAGAGATTTATTTTAAGGTTTATATAGAGAGGCTATGTTGATTTTGAAATTTCTTTTTGTTGATTCAACTATTTTTAATAGCAATAATCTTAGATGGCCTTCTTCTGTAGGCCACCGATTGTTATTTTGATTTAGTTGTAGATGAAATACTAAATCTGAGCCTCCTCTTTCTCTTCTTTTCTTTAATATTCTAACTGTTTTTAATTTTTTTGTGATTAATATAAGCATTCATTATATGATATAGATGGATAAAGAGCCTGTTGTCAATTTAGATCTGGAAAGTGATGATGATGGTGCCAATGAATCGGCACCTGTGGCTTCAAATACAAATACAATTAGTGATTCCACTGGTAAATATAAAAGAAAGTTAACTTCACCAGTTTATCAATTTTTTCAAATAAATGAAGCAACAAAAAAAAATAAATGCATCAAGTGTGGCATGGAATATCATTTTGGTGGTAAAGTTGGGACTGAAAATTTGAAACGATATATAGAGAATTGTAAGAAGAATCATGATGTGGGGCAAATAATTTTATCACAGTCTCAAGGATTCATATCAATGCAGTCTAGTAAATTTAATTCAGAAAAATTTCATAAATTGTTGACATATGCAATTATCAAGCATGATCAACCATTTCAATTTGTTGAGTATGAAGGTATTAGATCCTTATTTGCTTATGTTTGTGAGGATGTCAAATTAGTATCAAAGAATACTGTTAAGGCAGATGTGCTGAGATTGTATAAAAAAGAAAAAGAAAAGTTATTATTATGGCTACACTCAATTTCTACTAGGATAAGTATGACTTTAGATTTGTGGACCTCTATTACCACTGATAGATATTTATGTTTAACCACCCATTTTATTGATGAAGAATGGGTGTTGCAAAAGAAAGTTCTTAACTTTCGTTTCATGCCTCCTCCACACAATGGCATATCTTTGTGTGAAATGATCTACGATTTGTTAATTGATTGGAAGATTGAAAAATAGTTATTTTGTATGTCGTTGGATAATGCATCAGTAAATGATATTTTTATTGATATGTTAAAGATCTAACTTAATTTGAAAAATACACTTTACTCAAATGGTGAGTTCTTTCATGTTCGATGTTGTGCTTATATTATTAATTTAATTATACAAGAGGGATTAAAAGAGATAAATGAATCTATTTACAAGGTTCGTGAAAGTGTTAAATATGTGAGAGGTTCACAAGTTTGGAAATAAAAATTCTTAGAATATGTTAGACAAATATCTTTGGAAAGTAGAAAAGGTTTAAGGTAAGATATTCTCACAAGATGAAATTTAACTTATTTGATGCTAGACAGTGCTCTTGCTTATCGACATGCTTTTTTTCATTTGAAATTAAGTGACTCCAATTACAAGCATTATCCATCTGAAAAAAAGTGGGACAAAATTATGAAGATTAACAAGTTGTTGAGTTTATTCTATGATGCTACTCTTGTATTTTTTGGAGTTAAGTATACTACAGCAAATCAATACTTTCCTCATATTTTTTTGATTAAGCTCACTTTAAGACAAGAGATGGAGAGTGTAGATGCTTTCATGCAATGAATGACAGGATAAATGTATTGGAAAATTTAAAAAATATTAATCAGATCATTGTCTAATCTTAGCCATGGCAGTTATTTTGGATCCTCAATATAAATTTTAATTTATAGAGTATTGTTACAAAAAATTGTATGGATATGACTGTATCGAGATCGTCTGCATCTGTGATTGTATATTTTCTCTCTTCAATCAGTATATAGTTTTTTCTTCTAAAATTTTAGTTATTGGTACATCAACTGATGCAGACATTGATAGTGATACTTTTTGTAAGACTTCTGAGCCATGTAGAAAAGCAGATATTTTTAAGGTAATATAAATTTTTATTTATCAAAATAAATGTATTATCTTATACATGATACTAGTTTTAATAAATAATTTATTTTATTTTTATAATGATGTAGAATTTTGATACATTTGAAAGCTTTAAATTTGTGACTACTGCACAGAAGTCTGAATTGGAATTATATTTAGATCAGCCAAGAGTTGGTAGGAAGTCTAATGTAGACATCTTTGAATTTTGAAAAGTCAATTATTTTTTATATCCTCATCTTTTTCTTATGACATGTGATATTTTAACTATTTCAATATCTACAGTTACCTCTAAATTTACTTTTAGTATTGGTGGGTGGATACTTGATAAGTATCGTAGTTCATTTAAACCAGATGTTGCTGAGGCCATAATTTGCACTCAAGATTGAATATTTGGAAAGAAAGGTATATAATTTAAATATTTAATCATTGTATTGTTATTATATTTTTTGAATAAGTTTATTATTAACTATTGTAATCTTTCAATATAAATGTTTTGGAACTCGAGTTAGATGAGATTGTAAAAGATGTCATGAACTCCAATTCCATCAATAAAGCCCAATCAACTCAAGGCTCAGCCAATATTGATCCCAACCCATAATGAGATAAATCATGGTTATGCATTCTTTTTTGGATTGTGTTGTTCATATTTTTCGAACATATTATCTTGTTATGTTGTGTTTTGTTTGGAACTTCTTTTTTATTTTTGTTTGACTAAAAATAATGGATGTTGTTATGCTGTCTTTATTTGAAATTTTAGGTACTTATTTGAGTTTTAAGCAATTTTAATATTGTTTTAAAGTTTGTATGTGGAGGCTATGATGATTTTTGGGTATATATTTGATGACTCAACTAATTCTAATAGCAACAATCTTAGATGGTCTTCTTATATAGGCAACTAATTGTAGTCGTTTTGATTTAGCTATAGATTAATTATCAGATCTGAGCCTCTCCAGTTAATTGTTGAAACTCATAAAATCTTGGCTTTTAGGCTGCTACTATCTGTTTAATTTGAACATATTATTGATGATGGGTTTTGGCTTAGAGTTAATATTGTATCTTATTTAATCTTCTATATGTGTTACTATTGTAGCATTGCTATCTTCTTTGTCATCACTGGATTATAATTTGGAAATATATTTTGAATTCTGATGTTATTTATAGTAATATGTTAACTTAATATTTTGATATATGTATTTTATATTCTATAATATGATATTACAGGTTTCATACTTTCATGCATGATATGAGATTGGATTTAAAAATACTGTGATTACTTGCCTGGCTGGTAAGCTTTTTTTTTTTTTTATTAAGCAGGTTTTCTCCTCATGCTTTATGTTATTTAAAGTGATCATATGTTAAACAGTGGTAATATTTGTTCTCCTTTAAGGATAATGTGTTTTTAGACTTTCAGTTTGAAATAGTATATTTTGTCTTGAATTGAACATGCTGGCTGTTTATGAATTATGATGTTTATCTTATTTAAAAATAAGTTAAACGGGTTAAGTTGGATCGGTTAAACAGGTTGTTTCATAATTATGCATTCTTTTTTGGATTGCATTGTTCATGTTTTTGGACATGTATATATATTGTAGAGGCTATGATGATTTTTGAATATATGTTTGATGACTCAATTATTTCTAGCGACAACAATCTTGGATGGTCTTCTTCTATAAGCAAACAATTATAGTTGTTTTGATTTAGCTGTGGATTAATTATCACTTTATCAGATTTGAATCTCGTCTTCTTTTTCTGGATATGCATGGATTTTTTTTTTTCATTCTTTACTATTATGATATTTTTCAGATGCAGCAATCTTATTATCATTCTTGAGATGGATGAGAATCTGGATTAGCAGATCCATGTGTTTGAAATTGTACTATATGTTTGTATTCTTCATTTTTTCTCTATCAATATTTTGTACTCAATTAAACATTGCTAAAATACAAATTTTTCATGCAGAAACCAAGATGAGTTCCTTCTAAGAAATCAGCTCTGAGCTTCTATGAACTATGATGATGGGCAACATGAGCCCCGAGCATCTCCGATTAATTACTATTGCAGTATTGCTATCTTCTTTGTCATCATTGGGTTGTAATTTAGAAATATATTTTGAATTCTGATGTTATTTACAGTAACATGTTAACTTAATATTTTGATATATATATTTTATATTCTACAATAGGATATTGCAGGTTTCATACTTTCATGCATGATATGAGATTGAACTTAAAAATATCGTGATTACTTATTTATTTGGCAAGCTTTTTTGTTTAATTCTTTAGCAAAATTTCTTCTCATGCTTTATATTATTTAAAGTGATCATATGTTAAACAGTGGTAGCATTTGTTTTCCTTTAAGGATAATATGTTTTAATTTGAAATGATATATTTTGTCTTAAATTAAACATGCTGGCTATTTGTGAATTGTGATGTTTGTCTTATTTAAAAATAGGTTAAACAGGTTGGGTCGAGTCGGTTAAATCGGTTGTTCATCTATTAAACAGGTTAAATGAGTTGGGTCAGGTCGGTTAAATCAGTTAGCTGTTTAATAAACAGGTTAAATAATAAACGAATTGGGTCAGATCGGTTAAATAGATTAACTGTTTAATAAATAGATTAAACGGATTAGGTTGGGTGATCTGTTTATTAAATGGGTCAGATTCAGATTTAAAAATCTGATCTGTTTAATAAACAGGTCGGGTTCAGATTTGATATTTTCTGATCCGATCCGTATCTAACCCGACCTATTTATGATTTGATCCGATCCGATTACCACCCCTACTTGTAATAACTATAATTGTTCTTTCAACTTTATTATCACCTTGAGTGGTGATATTTTCAAAAACTGAATCATTTATATTTTGTTGACGAATAAAGTTATGAATAGCGACAATAGCCATCACCAATTTCACTTGTGTATCCCAGTCATACCTATGATGCATTTTCTTCAATAGAGCAAATCGATTTTTCCATACTCCAAATGTCCACTCTATTGTCGTCCTCAACGAAGCATGACAATAATTAAACAGTTCCTTTGGATTTCTTGATCTCTCAATATCATAAGATTGCAAATGATACTGTACGTTCCTATATGGAGCAAGAAATCCTTTCATATTCGGATAATCTGCGTCCACCAAATAAAATTATTTTACAATCATATAAAATGAAGATATGACATGCATGTTATCATAATAATTTTTGTATTGAAATTAATTCATAAGCAAAAACTAACCTGGGTGTTTGAAATTCTTACTCTCATCATGGATGGGCGTTTGAAATTCTTACTCTCATCACGGATGGTATCAAGAAAAACATGGGTATCATGTGCAAATCCTTCCCACCCACCAATGCAATATGTGAAACACAAATTGAAATCACAAGCAGCCATAACATTTTGAGTAGTGTATCCCTCGCAACCATAAAATAGTTTTCTCTTGTCTGCTGATAAAACAACATTGATATGTATCCCATCTATTACACCAATGCAATGCTATACATCAAAAGAATAAGAAAATTTAGATAAAAATATTGCAATTCTCGAATTTAATAGAATGAACATTTTATTACCTGAAAATGTGGATAATATCTAGGATTACTCAGCATATAAGGATGAATTAATTGTTGTCACAGGTGTCTGCACAATATTGTCCATTGATAATCTAACAAGAGCATCCAGTATTATATGAAAATATTGGCTCACAGTTTGTCCTGTTGAAATCTCTCTTGAGCTACTCTATTGCTAAAATTTTGACCAACAATGCCCAAGAACATCCTAACTTACTCTTCAACTCTAATAGTATAACCACGAGATAAGCTATAGGTATCACCAAGCAATTGACACAACCTTCCAAATAACATGGCCTTCATGCGAAAACTTTCGTAGCATCTATCTATTTTTGATTGATCATTCAAAAGCTCCAAGATCCATGGCCAACCCTTCAATGCAGATGTTCTACATGGTCGTCATTCAATATAAGTTTGTACATGACTGTTATAATAATTCACAACACAAACATAGGCTTCAGCTAGCATCAATTTTCTATGATTATTCTGAATGTCCTCATACATGTTCTCAATCTCATCATCCTCTTTATTAATGTCATCCTCCAGATCATTCTCATCATCTTCATAAATGTCATCCTCCACATAATTCTCATCATCTTCCATGATCTGTCAAATTTGAGAAAAAAAATTATAAAGCACATTTGAAATAAAAAATATATATTTATTTTCTCAAAAAATATTCACATCTACCAACAAGCAAATAATCCATGAAGTTCAAACAACATTCACATCTACTAACAAGCAAATAATCTATGAAGTTCAACGAGCAGAGTGAAGTTTTCACAAACAAATAATAAATTATTTAACAAGCATTTGGCCTTTGTTCCCATTCGGCTTGCATGAACCTCAATTGGAGGCTTGGATCTTTTAACGCCATCAAGTGTTGCCTCCACCGATCATTTACCATCTTTCGCGCCTCAAATATCACCATCGACCCTTCAATGTCAAGTCCAGGTAATTCTTTCAAGTGTGAGATAGCCTCTTTAATTTCATTCCTAGACTTTTCAATGCGTGAAGTGCCCAAACTAGTCTCAAATGCAGTCACCAATCTCTCGAAATTGCTATTACTTATGCTTGACTCAGCCTGCTGTACAAATCTATTTCTTTTCTTTTTCAAAGAGTGTAAAGTTGAACCCTTATCTTTAGGTTCAATATTAGCAGAGTCCTAGCCAAGCTCAACCACATCTTCTTCTTGAGTATTAGGATCCATACTTTGATGAACATGGCTAAAATTAGGGGTGTAGGTGTATACTCCAGTAGCTAAAATATCACTGAATAGCTTCTCCATCAACCCATAGTTTTGCAAAGGCTTTCCTCTAAACTTTGCAAAATCTTTATTCATCTACATATGTTAGAAACCAACAATCAGATAGTACAAAAAAGTACAAGTAATAATGCAAAACTTAAACATATTAGCAACTTACCATAATCTTGTCATGCCACCATTCATCTAATGCAGTGATGGTGCCATTCTCCTCATGCCAACCAACTTCTGATTGCAGTCTTTTCAAATTTTGATAAATTTTCCAGTCAATTTTTAGTGAATCCCAATGATTTCTAAATTATTTGTTTATATACTCTTCATCGATTATTTTCTTAAACTTTGAGGCTACATTCTTCCAACCATCAGCATTCAAATAAGTACTAGGCCTATATCCTTTCTTTGCTTCACCAATACAAAGATCAAGAAAGATTTTTGTTGTATTTGGATCCCAATGAGTTGACATACTGAAACATACCAGCAGTAAATGTATGTGTGTGCGTGTGATTTTAGTTTTCAATAGCGAAAGAAAAAAAAAGTGGCAGAAAAGAAATAGGCATAAATGAAAAAAAATAGTGGCAGAGAAGAAACAGGCAGAAAAGAAAAAAAAAGTGCCAGAGAATAAACCGACAGAAAAACAGATAATGTGCTCTTGATCATGCTACAATAATCTTAAGTATAAAACAGGTTTATCACTTATGCATATACAGTAAAATAGTGCTCTCCCAACAGACAAGAAAGAATGGATAAAAGCCTCACTATAATTAAATGTTATCTAGGACATAGTCTTTCATATCATTAATCAGTTAATCATGCAACTTCTTACATTTGTTTCTTGTACACATTTGACCGAACAAGTGAGAAGCATGTATGAGTACAAAGAAAAAGTTGAAAACGTACGACCTTTTCATTAAAATCTCGTGAACAAATTGGCCTTCTCCAATTAAACTAATTAATGATGACATGAGCTTGGACAAAAATCAAAACTTTCATCTATTTTTAATCTCACAAAGAGAGAGAGAATGCGCAGAAGAAGTCGAGAAGAAGTCCACAAAATCGCACAGAAGAAGGCCAGAAGAAGAAATCTAACCTATAGACGATGGCAACGGTGAGGGTGAGGCGACGACTAGAGATCTCCTACTCTCAGATTTGGGTTCAGTCAAGGTCTATGTTCAGAGTTCTGGATTTCTCTCGAGAAAGAAAAGCCTTATATGGAGTAATTTTGAGATGTTAGTGAGGGTAGAGTAGGAAGAAAAGTTTCATTAAATTTTGGAATAATTTTGAGCATGTCCCAGCCCGTAGTTTTTAGAAAAAAGAAATTCGGATGCTTCTTCTTTTTTTCTCTAATTTTTGCCTTGGCGAAAAAAGTGATTTTTTTTCCACTAAAATCAAATAACACTTTTTTGTCAATTTTATATTTTTTTTTCAGAAAAAAAATCAGAAGTTACCCCTTTTTTTTTTTTTTTTAGTAAAATCAAACAAGCCCAATGTGTGGCTTGCTAATTGGATGGTGAGCTATGTGGACCATCATACTAGGACTACATTATGGGATTCTTCCATAAAACTTTCTTCTTAATTTTTGAATATTTTATTTTTTGACTCCCACAGATGTATCTATACTCATATTAATTAATTTATCCAACTTACTGAAAAAAGAATAAAGACCATCAAGTGTTCCCAATTGGAAAGTCATAAAGTATTAGTTCAACCTATTAGATTCTCCATAATTTGTTCCAAACTTAGTGAGGTTAACCTTTACCATATTTGGAAAGATTTGATATTTGAAAAATAAATCATTTTATAGCTAGTAGCTAGAGGTGAACAAAAATCATTTGGTGTATACACTAAAGGAGATTGTATGGAGCGATCTTCCTTGTTTGCCATATATCCTATCGCATCCATCTTAAACTGAAAATCAAAAAATTAAAGTGGGGTGAGCTTCTCCTACTAATAGAGTTCGTTCATCCCCTGACTTCAAAAAAAATTTTGAAAATATATGAAGCATCATTCATGAGGTTGTCTGCTCGTATCTCTATCTTTTTTCTCATCAAGCCATCTTTCCTTCTTTAACGATCCATGAGAATGTCCTCCTCCTCAAGTCCTTTCATCCTCCTTCGAATCTTCTTTCTTGTGAAGGCATATGTCTTAAGTACATGTCACATGGTCATGGACTATATATTAGTAAAAACTATATATCTGGAGGTATATATTATATCGTTCTTAGATATGTATCAAACCAGCTTAAAGTATGTATTAGATATCCATCAAGTGTATATCACCTAGACATAAACTGTATGTCGATCTATACAATAACTTGAAAATTATATATCAATTTTTTTGGATGCATATCAATTTGCATGGAGATATGTATTGGTCACTACTGAGTATGTATCATTTATTAGAAATCCATCAAGTGTACATCCCTTGCATATCTACTATAGAATAGTACATATGATATTTTAGAAATTATTTATTAATTTGCCTAGATGTATATCAATTTATTTGGATATATGTATTGGGTCACTATCATGTACGTATCAAAGAAGCTTAAAATATATATATATAATCTATTTAATGTATATCATCAAGATATCTCTTGTGTATTACTGAGTATGGTATTAAAAATTATATATCAATTTGCTTGGATATATATTGATTTGCCTTAAGTGTATAATGAATTGTTATTGGGTATCTACCACTAAACATGATGTTTTGAAAATTACATATCAATTTATCTAGAGGTAGATACGGATCGTTGAATTATTAATTTACTAGATGTGTATCGTCTATCTATATACTATATACTGGTGAACACAGCCCATGGCCACAAAGAGGAAGGGACTATATTTTGAAAGAGGAGAAAGATATTCGGCAAGGAGGAGGAACTCATGAAGGGATGGAGACATAAGAATAGCTAGATGAGAAAAAAGAAAGTAATATGGGTGGAGGACCTCATGGATAGTGCTTCATGTATTTCCTTTTTCCTAAATCGGATGATTGATGAACTCCGTTGGCACGAAAAGTTCTATACTATTTTGACTCTTTAGTTTCTACTTTATGATGGATACAATAGGATACATGCCAATAAAGAAAGACTACTTCATACGATCTATAATACCCCACCCAAAAAGAATTAGGCTTGGTCCATTTGATTTGCCATGAAATAGAATTTAAGCCTAAAAGAAAAAAGTACAAGCACTGCAAGGAAGTGAACTCTCGATGAAAATCATCTTCTTCCTTGATTCCTACTAAGAGTGTGGCACTCCAAGAGATCTCGATGCCAACCATCCTATAAAATTGATCTCCTGACTTTCCTTCAATTCCCCCACCTAAGTTTCGATATCGAGGTTAAAGGATCACTCTCTTGGTTAGGTTTTAAGTGCTGACCATATCCCACTATACTATGTCCATCGGAATCATGGCCACAACCTGGCCGTCGGAGATGAGGTATTGAGCCGATCCATCCCTTGCCTTCCGTTGCTTGGCCTTCTCTCTTTTCTGTTGAACTACCATTCATTGGATTCTATTGAGAACCACCAGATATTTTGTTGAAAATCTCAATCCCCTTTTCTCAATATGCTGGCTTATTTCCTATTTTTTTTGAAGTTGGATGTCACCGATCCTCTTCGGCCATCCCTTTTTGACATCTTACAGTTAGTGTTGGAGGCCTAGCCACCAGAGATTGACAATGAGGCTAGATTTGGTGGCTAAGTTTTATTTCTTTACTTTTCTTCTATTTTTCTTCCTTTTAGAGCATCGTCCAACCAACCGCCAGTTCCACCATTTGCCACCAAATCCATTGCTTGCCATTACCAATAGTCAATTCCACCTGCTATTCCTTTGTCCTTTTCTAGAAAGAGGCCATTATCCTTCCCCTATTTTACCAAAAAAAGAAAAAGAAGAGAGAGAGAGAGAAGAGAAAATGGGCCACATATGTCTCTCTCTTCCCCCACTTTTCTCTCTTTTTTTTCTCTTTACATTAATTTTCTCTCTCTACGCTATGTAAGATTGTTGGATCGAGCAAGAGCTCCTCTTCATGATCCTGACTCTTGGTAGCCAGGTGGTATGTGGACCTCCACCTTAGCTCTTGTGAAATTGTTAGATTTAATTGTTCTCAATTGTTATTAAGTCAGATAAACTGTAGCTTAGACTTTGATCAGATAAAATTACTTTGATTGGACTGACTTGCACATTGGCATTGTCGCTTGATCAACCTTATTCTCTCTATTAGTTTCTTTCTCTTTCTCTTTATCATTCTCTTTCTAGTACTTAATCTATAAATCTAGTGAAGGGTCTTGAGCCCTATTATTTGAAATCTGAGTTTACCCTAGTAGAGAAGCTTTGAACTATCTTATTGGTCGAGCAACATATCCATACCATTTAAGCTTTTATTAAAGTTAAAGACTGATGAGTTGAATGAAATTTATTTTAAATCTGATTATTGAATATATATATATATACATTCAAAAGAATATGATTTACTGAATTTATATTTTCATAAAATAAATTAATTATATTTTTATATTTAATTATAGTATTTATATTTGAATATTATATCTTATAATAATATATGAAATATATATCTATTAAGATATTTATTACTTACTGGACTATCGAGCATATTGTCTCTTCTTTATTTTTAGATTCAAATACTTAGTTGTGGATGTGGATACTACTTTAGAAGTGAGATTAAAAGTAAGATTTAACAATATCAATATAATTAAATTTAGATTTATTATTATGTCTTGTAGGATTATTACTTGAAATTTATTTGATGTAAGATTTTTAAATTTCATTTATCAATTAGATTTATTAATTAAATAAAATTAAATTTTACTTATTTAAATTATTTCTATTGTGATGCATTTGATATCATGATGGAATGTCTTGAATGCTCATGGAGAGAATTTTTCCTAGATATATGGCAGTTGCCGCGACCCTCAGCTTATGATCTCAAGTTGGGGCTATGATATAGTCATCAAAGAATTTTTGTTTCCTGTTATCAAAAAAAAAAGATTTTTGTTCTCCAAAGGTCACATTTTGAGTGCCGATAATCTTTCCAAAAAATCTTAACATTATCCCCTAGCTTGTGTTCTCTGCCTTTCCAAGGATGAAATTATTTCTCACCTTTTGTTTGTTATCATGTTCTTATTGTTTGCATATTTGGAAATTCTTTGAGGATAGAAACAAATGAAAGTTGTGATCCTTCATTGCTTTTTGAGGTCCTTGTAGATGTAAACAAATTTATAAGAAATTTATAGCTTCTTGGATATATTTCTGGTAGCTACATTTTGGAAATTGTGGAACTCTAGGATATTCAACATATTTGCTAAAGTTTGCCTGTATTAATTTTGGAAATCATATCTATATGGGAGGAGGGCTTTGTTTTGTGATTTAAAAGTTTCCTTCTCGATCTTTATTTTTGGAGCTTCACTTTCATAACTTTCTCTTTAATGGTTTTGTGCATCTTTTGCTTTTGTTCCCTAATTTCATCCTGAAATCTTAATGGGGTTTACTATGTAGAAATTAATCTTTCTCTAAAAAATATAATAATGATATTTTATACATGCTTATATTGTCCTGGGCCATGGAGGTTTGGTTGGGAACACTTCCTCTAGCTCAAACCAAATCTAATTCTTAATCAAGCATCAATTTAAAGGTTTGGCTAAACATGACTTGCCAAAAATTTCAATCCATGCTAGATCAATATCAGACTCGACAAGCTAGGCCTAATTTGTTGGTATCTATTCCAAGCTTCCCAAAAGAATCTATATAAAACAACCTTCACTATGAATGAGGTAAAGGTTGAATAACTAAGTGATCTAGGATGGAATTACCACCTTGATGAAGGTTTGAGAGTTATAGGGGTATTCGATGGAAGGATACCTCTATTATGTAGTTTATTGTCTGTGAGCCTTTTATATATAAAAAAGAAAAGTATGGACCAGATGTCGACACCTTTTAAACTATTTTACTATTCCAGTAATAAAAATCTTTTACGAAGGACGACTACCACTAGAAAATTGGAATCCCTACTGTTGTTGTAGATTTCTAGCTTGGGTTGATTGGCTGGAGTTGGACAATGAGCAGCAAGGCAATGGCAATTGAACCTGCAAAACAAGTTTCTAGCTGGGGTTGGCTTCGATGGGGATCCTCTGATGATCAAGTTAGATACTCGTAGAATAGATGAGAAGGAGCATATGAGAGAGAAATTACATATCTTGGGGTCTCCTGATTATCTCTATTTATAGAGCGAGGTAAGAACTATAAGAGAAAAGAGTTGTGGGAGGTTATCTCGACTTCTTCGGATGCATCATTCTAAAATTTCTGACCTGATTTTTCAGAATTTGGTGATTGTGATTGCCTTATCTGGCTCATGGCCATCTGTTCCCAACAGTCACGTAGTTTGAAGGTATATATGGGATCTCCTAATCAACCCTTTCAAATTTTTCAATCAAAGTAGAGGTCGGCTGAAGCATGGTGGTTAAAGGAGATAGGGGTCAATGGTCGATGCACAGATCGTTGGCCGATGCACAGATCGTTGGCCGATGCATGGGTCAGCGATCGACCCTTAGGTCGATTGCAATCAAGGTTAGTCAGTGTCTTCGATTCAAGCACTAAAAATTTTCTATCCATAATGTATGCCCTCTACTCTCAAGTCTGAGTCAGAATAGGATCGAACAAAGGGAGTATAATAAATCACATCTACCAAAGACATGTATCACTGACCTAGTCCTTTGGTTAGAATGACACGTCTATGCCATTTGGCCAAGTACAAATGTCGCATCATTAAGACTAATCAAGAGCAATCATTAAAGGGGTGCCAGATTCAAAAAAGCACCCTGCACACCACTTGAGACATGTGCATAAATGTGCCCTCTAGAGATATGATTTCGGTCCATCAAGTAATGCCACATGGTGGCCATCCGACGATCTCAAATGAATCAATATAGGATCAGGGCTGTTTAAAGTTTTTATAAATAAGGACACCATTTTCTTTCTCCATTCCTTTCTTTTATATTGCTTCCTCTTTCATGGCTTCCTTCTTCTCTGTGATGGCGGTGCTCCTCCAGAAAGATCCAAAGTCCCATTAGCAATCCTCTGGCTGTCTCTTCGATAGAATAATTTTCTGATGAGTAGGTTGATTTTTGGAGCTCCTCTCCAGCTATCTTCCAGCTGGTCCTTGCTTCTCTTTCGTGCATCTGCTCATTGCTCTTTTGTTTTCGCCTTTCTTCCCTTGCTTCCTTCTCAAGGATGGTTTTGTCTTTTAATATTAGAATGGGAGGATCGAAAACATGGTGGGAGATCGATCTCCTGATCCTTCTTTGGGAGGTGACCCCAGGAAGTCGGAAGCTAGGCATGGGGTTGAGAATTTTGTGCCCATATAGCACCACTCGATATTGGATCCGGACGGCCTTAGTTTGCTTCAGACCTAGTTTGGGATTCCCTCTAAATATGTGTTGGAACTCTCATATCCGAGTAGTCAGGTTTGCAACCCTCCCCCAAGTCGGCTTGCTCTATATGAGAAATCATTAAGACTGGACTTGGATTTTCTCTCTACCCTTTTATTATCTATTTCTTCAAGTTTTTTGACATGGCCTTAAGTTTCATAGTTTGGAACTCTTGGTGCTTCATCTTCGGCCTTCTAGTTACTTACTTTTTGGCTGAAATTCAGCTATCTATATCTCTTTCCTAAGCCTTCTTTACCTTCAAGAGGTATCCTTACACCAATAATTGATGGTGTTGGTGCAAAAATCCGCCTGCGTCGGAGAAGCTGGAGTCGAGGGAGTCGCGGTCGCCGCCAGGACCTGCAAAAGAAGTCTAAACCGAAGGTGGGGTTGCTCCGGCAAGACCCTCCGACGCTCAAGTTAGTTCTCTGCCTCAACAAGAATGGAGTGCTCGAACGAAAATTTTAGCAGAGTTTCTAGGTAAGAAATGAGAGCTTAAAAAATAACGTATCTGGGATCCCCCTTTTATAGGTGGAGGGGGTAACGGATTGATGACGACGTTTGTAACCGCTTGTCAGTGCACCATTCAGAGCCAGGAGGGGTCTGTTACGAGGAGTAGTGGAGCGAGATCGCGGACATTACTATGGCCTGCCACGTGGAGCCTGTTGTGGGTAGTGGAGTGGCGTCCATTGTCGCCACTTGCCAGAGGGTGGAGAGACTGCGCGGTATCCATCGTAGGAAGTGGAGTAGAGTCGTGGCGGTTACTGCAGCCTGCCAGGGAGTGATGGAGCTGCACGAAATCCACCGCAGGAGGTGGAGCAGGGGCGTGGCCGTTACTGCGGCCTGCCAGGGAGTGATGGAGCCGCGCAGAATCCACCGCAGGAGGTGGAGCAGGGGAGTGGCCGTTACTGCAGCCTGTCAGGATGTCCAGGCATGTTGGCCGAGGTTCGATTGAGGTGTCTTGCAGAGAAAGGTGACTAGCTGCCCATTTGAGAGGAGCTCGGATGCTGTAAATCCCGTTGAGTGCCTTGGGCGTCAAGGTGGCAAGCGAGGACCACTGGCCGTAGAAGCTCGGAGTTCGGCTCCCGTAAGAGCCCGGACGAAGTCTACCTGTAGTTGAAGTCGGGGACGAAGTCCGGCTCCTGTAGAAGTCCGGATGGAACCTACCTGCAGTTGAAGTAGGGGACGGGATCCAGCTCCCGTAGGAGTCCGAACGGAGTCTACCTGCTGTCGAAATTGAGGACGAGGTCCGGCTCCCGTGGGAGTCCGGACGGAGTCTACCTGCAGTCGAAGTTGAGGATGAGATCCGGCTCCCGTGGGAGTCCGGACGGAGTTTACCTGCGGTCGAAGTCGCCCTGCTGTTGAAGTCGAGGATGAGGTCCGGCTCCCGTGGGAGTCCGGACGGAGTCTATCTGCGGTCGAAGTTGAGGATAAGGTCCGACTCCTGTGGGAGTCCGGACGGAGTCTACCTGCAGTCGAAGTTGAGGACGAGGTCCGGCTCTCGTGGGAGTCCGGACGGAGTTTACCTGCGGTCGAAGTCGCCCTACTGTTGAAGTCGAGGACGAGGTCCGGCTCCCGTGGGAGTCCGGACGGAGTCTACCTGCAGTTGAAGTAGAGGACGAGGTCTGGCTCCCGTGGGAGTCCGGATGGAGTTTACCTGCGATCGAAGTCGCCCTGCTGTTGAAGTCGAGGATGAGGTCCGACTCCCGTGGGAGTCCGGACAGAGTCTACCTGCAGTTGAAGTAGGGGACGGGGTTCGGCTCCCGTAGGAGTCCGGATGGAGTCTACCTGCAGTCGAAGTTGGGGACGAGGTCCGACTCCCGTGGGAGTCCGGACGGAGTCTACCTGCAGTCAAAGTTGAGGATGAGGTTCGGCTCCCGTGGGAGTCCGGACGGAGTTTACCTGCGGTCGAAGTCGCCCTGCTATTGAAGTCGAGGACGAGGTCCGGCTCTCGTGGGAGTCCGGACGGAGTCTACCTACAGTCGAAGTTGAGGATGAGGTCCGGCTCCCGTGGGAGTCCAGACGGAGTCTACCTGCAGTCGAAGTTGAGGACGAGGTCCGGCTCCCATGGGAGTCCGGTCGGAGTTTACCTGCGGTCGATGTCGCCCTGCTGTTGAAGTCGAGGATGAGGTCCGGCTCCCGTGGGAGTCCGGACGGAGTCTATCTACGGTCGAAGTTGAGGACGAGGTCCGACTCCCGTGGGAGTCTGGACGAAGTCTACCTGCAGTCGAAGTTGAGGACGAGGTCCGGCTCCCATGGGAGTCCGGACGGAGTTTACCTGTGGTCGAAGTCATCCTGCTGTTGAAGTCGAGGATGAGGTCTGGCTCCCGTGGGAGTCCGGACGGAGTCTACCTGCAGTTGAAGTAGGGGATGGGGTTCGGCTCCCGTAGGAGTCCGGACGGAGTTTACCTGCGGTCAAAGTCGCCCTGCTGGTCGGACGTCGGTAGAATCCCTGAGAGGTCGCTCCTGACACGAACCTCGGTTGGAGGGTATTTTATACCCAACACCAGTCTCCTACTTTCAAGTTCGAATTTCGAACGAAGGAAGTACAGAAAGATTTTCACAGTCGAAGCCATTTTCTTGAATCCTGTGCGCGATCGCCCTCAGATATTTTGGTATTTATTGCACGCGTGCTGGAGTCTTTTTGAATCAGGGCGATTCGAAGGAGCCTTTCAGAATCTCTGCTGGTGCGCTGGCCCAAGTACGATGCAGTAATGGCCCTGTCAGCTGTCAGCCACTTTTAGTCGCCTGCAGTTGTGAGTGGGACACACGGCGAGCGCGGGTCGGCCTGGGGTGATCCGCGATCATTATTGCGTCAGATCCCAGAGTCTATTTAAACCCGCCTTTCCGCCTTCAGAAGTCTCATTCTGCTTGAGAGTTCTGTTGGTGTCTGCTTCCTCTTCGAGAACCCTGACCCTCTTTGGCGTCCTCCTTGGCCCTAGGTGTTCTTCGAGTCATCCCTGTCCTCGCCCTTCTGCATCCATCGGAGTGATCTAGGTTAGTCCCGAAACCTTCACTTCTGTTCTCGCCATCTAGGTGCCCTTTCTCCTTCATTTTTCCTCTACCGCATCCCTCTGGCTTGGTCCCCTGCAAACTTTTCGCCTCTTGTCCCGCCTGATTTCTCTAGGATCTTAAGGGTTTTCATTCGAGATGTCCTCCAGCATCTCTGTCTCCAGGAGTTCGTCCTCCTCAGCCCCCCAGAATCCCTACACTGTAGATGAACCCATGTCTAGGGCTGGGCCTCTTCCAATTTTTGCGTCGGGGGCTATCCTCTGTTCCCTGACTCCGGATGAACTTCTACTGATAAGGATCCAGTATGGAGTTCCTCCGGAGTACGATCTGGAGCTTCCTGATCCCACCGACCGAGCTAGCACTCCCCCGCCTGGCCATTTTTGCCTGTATCAGGAGGCCTTCCGTGCCAGACTCCGACTTCCGCTTCCGCCCTTCGTCATTGCCCTTTTCCATTTTTTGGACATTTCTTTAGTTTCGGTTGCGCCGAATTCCTTTAGATTTTTTATAGGGTTCCTCTCCCTCTGCCACGTAGTCGAAGTTCAGCCCTCTCTTTCCTTGTTTAGGTACTTCTACACCTTCAAGCACCACCCCTCGATGAAGGACTGGTGGTATTTCTCCCACCAGTTTGGCAAGAAGGGGTTGCTGAAAGGTGCTCCCTCTTCAATCCACAACTGGAAGGGGAAGTACCTCTTCGTCCGATGCCCGACCTTTAGGCTAGGATTCCCCCCTTGGGGATCCTTAAGGGACTCTGCCCGCAGGGCTCCTAGCTTGGGAGAGGACGACCTTTAGGCCATCCGAAAACTTCTTAGTTACCCAACTCCTTCTCTCCCCAATCTTCTGAGGGAGCAATTTTTGTTCAACGTCGGCCTGAGCCCCCTGGACCCTGCGAGTATCCCATCTTTCTCTTCTTTTTCTTTTCTCCCTCTCTTCCTCTCCCTCTCTCTTTTCTTCTTTTTTCTTCTTTCTTCCTTTTTTTTTCTTCTCTCTTTTTTTTTTACTGATCTCTTTTCCTCTCTCTTTTTTTATCTACAGGAATGGACGCCGAAGCAGCACGGATGCTCACCAGGAGCCTCAAGGCCCACAAAAGGAAAGGCGCCGCAGCCTCTGGATCGGTCAAGAAGGTCAGAACGGAAGAGACGAGCTCGGCCATGCCTGCCCAGGTGGCCCTCACAGTCGACGTCCCCTCAGACGCCGAACCTCCGGCTCCCCGGGCTTCTTCAAGGAGTCCCCCTGCTGAGGCTCCCGCTTCTGGGGTCCGCCCCGAGGAGGCACCGGGGGTTGAGAGGGGGAGGAGAAGGAAATCGATGGTCCGTAGGGTGAGTCACCGCCGAGCCACCATCGAAGAGTCCCTCGGTTCTGAAGAAGAGTCGGGGGACTATCCCTTTAATGACAGGGACTTAATCAAGCGATTGATCGACGGCTGCATCCTGCCCAAAGTCGTCCGAAGGATTGATCACATCGATCCCGAACAGCGGGTCTGGGACTCCCTAGGGTCCTTTCTCAAGGTAAACAGATTCACCTTCCCCCCTCCTTGCTCCTTCATTTTATCAATCTTTCACTTTCGTTCTAACCTCCCAGCCGCCCTTGTAGATCGGGCACCAGCTCCTTGCCAATATCGAAGAGACGAACCGGGCGAGGAGGGACGCCATTCAGGTGGAGGAGGGTCGACGGGCCGAAGTTGCTCACCTCAAAGAGAAGACAGCCGAGATGGCCACCCTCCATGAGGCCCTGGAGAGAGAAAAATAAGCCCTGGAGAAAGAAAAGCAGATCCTGGAGGAGACGGCGAGGAAGATGGAGGCCGAGGTCGCAAATTTGGCGGAGCAGATCCCGGTCCTGGTCTCAGAGGCCAGGGTTCTAGCGGTGGAGGAGTTCAAAGCTTCTGCGGAGATGAGAGACCTAAACGTCAAGTTCGGCCAGGAGGCATTCGTCAAGGGATTCGAGCTCTGCCAGGAGAATGTGGCCAAGCAATTCCCTGAGCTCGACCTCGGCTTCTTGGACGAGGCGTCTGAAGATGAAGCCGGTCTCTCTCCCACTGCTACTGCTACCGCCGCCCCTCCTCCGGGAACACCGAGCTCCCCAACTCCTATCCCAGAGGTCTAAGACCTCTGACCTTGTATTTTTCTTTCATTGCAATTTTTTTTCCTCCTTCCTCAAGAAATATTCAATTAATAAAATTGGGTCTCTCCTTTTGGAGGGCTTCTCCACTCTGCTCCCCTCATTTTTGTCTTGTTTTATGCAATGAGATGCACCTTGACGTCTTTATCTCCCGATGGAAGCGTCCTGTCGAAGCGCTCCCCCTGCCACAAGGGATTCCACTGAAGTCCACAATCCAACGTCTGAAGAAGGAAGTCCATCATTTAACAAAAAAGTCGAAGGAGATGGACGGCGAGCTTCACAGGCTGAGGAAGAGCTACTCTGAAGCCACCGCGGAGACCACCCACTTTCGGAACCTCCACGTGAAAGGGATCATGGAGTACAATCGACGGAAGGCAAACTTTGAGAAGGAGCTCGAAGAACACAAGAAGCGTGCCAGCGACCGATCTTGGGCTCAAGCTGCCAAGATCAGCTCTCTCAGAGTGGAGCTGTCGGCTGCGCAGGAGAGGATCAGTCAGTTGGAAGGGAGCTCATCCCTGCTTTTGACACGGGCCGATTGCAACCAGG
Organism: Elaeis guineensis; assembly: GCF_000442705.2. Classification (NCBI taxonomy): domain Eukaryota; kingdom Viridiplantae; phylum Streptophyta; class Magnoliopsida; order Arecales; family Arecaceae; genus Elaeis; species Elaeis guineensis. Next base: position 134,930,991 of record NC_025996.2, read on the forward strand.
AATGGTCGAAGAAGCTCTCTGACCTTCAGCAACAGCTCTGGGATGCCGAGGCGAACTACGATGCGTACCAGACCAGCTGGTGTAGGAAGGTGGACGAATACAGGGGGCAGCTCAGGATGACGACTGACGAGGTTGCCCGCCTCCAAAGACAGCTAGCTGAAGGGGCTCAGTTTGCTACCGCTCGGGATTCCGACGAACTCCAATCCCTGAGGAGAACCGCAGAGGAGCTATCTGTCGCCCTTAAGGAGGGGAAGGTCGAAGTACAGCAACTGAAGATCCAATTGGTGTACGAGCAGCAGGCAGTGAAGGACGCGGAGGCAAAATTTGAGGTCCTGAGGAAGAGGCATCGAGAAGCGAAGAACGAAAGCCAGCGATTTCATCAGAGGTACATGGAGATATTAATGAGAGAGAGAGAGTTGGAAAGAGAAGTCGAGAGCTTAAGGTACTCTCTGATGAGGGCCGAAGCCGAGAGTTCAAAGTCGGAGGAAGCCGGGCCCCCTTAGAGCGCCTTTTGCCCTTCGTCCCTCTAAGTGCCTTCCTTTGCCGCTTGCCTGTCTGTCGTCGCCATTGCTGTTGTCGTTGTCATCGTTGTTTTTATTTTTGTCTTCTTCTCTCTTCTTCTTTTTTTCTTTTTTTGATCTTTCAAGCTCTGTAATGCACATTTTGCTAATGAAATGAAAAGGTCTTTATTATCTTACTCGTACATCATGTCGAATTGCCGTGCGTCGAGCTTCTTTCATTTTTGTCCCGTGCGCTGTAGATGTTGTTCGAAGGTTCTTTGTTCATACTTGCATTAGGTCGTCGTTGCCGAGTTTCTTGTGCTTTTGATTAGTTCGGCGTCGACGTCGCTTGGGGATTCCTAGTCACCGCCGTGTCGATTTGCCTTTTGTCTGCGACTATAGATCTTACTTTCTCTACCTTCCTCTTCATAGAGACGAGGTCCTTTGTGCTTTTGGTGTAGTTCGGCCTTCATTTTTCGTTGGGGTAGCCCGCCATTGTTCCTTCACATTTTCCTCTCTCTTTTTTTCTTTTTGTCGGGTCTCGAATGGCCGGACCCCAATTGGTGTCGAGACGAGGTTCTTCCCCTATCTCTGATGTGATCGGTTTCGGTTCGGGTTAGGACAAGGTCCTCCTTCTGTTCCTAACCGGGCTGCGGGGCTCGCATGGGCACTGTATGGCCTCTCCCTCCATCTGGTCTACAAATAATCGAGCCTTCGACCTTGCTCATGTTAGGACGAGATTCTCCTCCTGTCCCTGACATGGTTGTGGGGGTGCATATGGGTGCTGCATGGCCTCTCCCCCCATCCAGTCTACAAATAACCGGGCCTTCGATTTTGCTCAAGTTAGGGCGAGGTCCTCCTCCTGTCCCTAACAGGATCGTGGGGGCACATATGGACGTTGTAGGGCCTCTCCCTCCATCCGATCTAAGGAGAACCGGGCCTTCGACTTTGCTCAAGTTAGGACGAGGTCCTCCTCCTGTCCCTAACAGGGCCGTGGGGGCACATATGGGCGTTGCAGGACCTCTCCCCCCATCTGATCTAAGGAGAACCAGACCTTCGACCTTACTCAAGTTAGGGTGAGGTTCTCCTTCTGTCCCTAACGGGGCCGTGGGGGCACATATGGGCATTGCAGGGCCTCTCCCCCCATCCGATCTAAGGAGAACCGGACCTTCGACCTCGCTCAAGTTAGGGCGAGGTTCTCCTCCTGTCCCTAACAGGGCCGTGGGGGCACATATGGACGTTGCAGGGCCTCTCCCCCCATCCGATCTAAGGAGAACCGGGCCTTCGACCTTGCGGTTAACCGCCATATTGGGGTTCGTTTTCGCTATCTGAAGGGGTCATCCCCTGTCATTTCAAGTTCATGCAAAAAGGGAAAGATGTGCATGTTTGAAGGAAATCTTGATTTAAAGCGTTCAATATATTTACAAATTTTCAAACCCTAGGGCCGTGGAAGGTCTACCTCCTGTCAAGGTCCTCCAGAGACGAAGTTGATGATCCCAATTGGGGGCCGATCTCTGGACTGCTCTTCCCTCCTTGGCGGCTCAGGCTGCGGCAGGGCCCTCGGTCGGTCCTCTCTACCCTCAGGCCGGTGTCGAATAAACCTATCGAGCCAGCCTCGGTGGATGAGCTCCTCGATCTCGTCTCGAAGCTGAATACATTCCTCTGTGTCGTGGCCGTGGTCACGATGGTAGAGACAGAATTTATTAGGATTGCGCCTCCCGGGGTGCGTGCGCATCCTTTCGGGCCTTGGGAGCTGCTCTCTGATTTTCATCAGTACCTGGGCCTTCGATGCGTTGAGGGGGGCGTAGCTGCGGAATCTTCTTGGAGGAGAGCTCCGTCGAATCCGGCGCTCCGGGCTTCCCTGCCTACGTGCCTGGGGAGGAGTCCGGGCGTGCTTGTGCCCGAGAGGAGTTCGGGATCAGGGCCGAGATTCCCTCGGTCCTTTTTCGATTGCGGGCTTGCTCGAGTCCCCCGCCTGCCGCTCTCTCGCGGTCTCCTCATCCTTCATTTTGAAGGCTTCCTCCGCTCGGGCGTACCCTTCGGCCCGAGCCAACAGATCAGCAAAATCCCTGGGGTACTTCTTTTCCAGGGAGAATAGAAGGTCGTTCTTCTGAAGGCCGCCTTTCATGACGGCCATAGCTACTGACTGGTCCAGATTCCGGACCTCTAGCGCAGCGATATTTAAACGGTTGATGTAGGCCCGAATGGACTCCCCCTCCCTCTGCTTGATGTTGATGAGGGACTTTGAACCCTTCCGGGGACGTCGGCTGCTAACAAAATGAGCACAAACTGGTGGCTCATCTGATCAAAGAAAAAAATGGTACCCGGCTTCAGCATCGAGTACCAGTTTCTCGTCGCTCCCTTTAGGGTGGATGGGAAAGCCCGACACAAGATGGCGTCGGGCGCACCGTGAAGCAGCATCATTGTCCGGAAGGCCTCCAGGTGGTCAACCGGATCCGATGTCCCGTCGTAGCTTTCGAATTGGGGGAGCTTGAAGTTTGGCGGAATCGGTTCCTGCATGATCATTTGAGAAAAGGGAGGGTCAGTACAAATGTCCTCACCATGAGCGGGGGGAGCGTGGCGAAGTTCTTCGATCCACCGGTTCATCTCCTGAAGCCTCCGGTCCAAGGAATCCTCTCGACTATGGGTCTCGAGGGTCCTCTGGCAGAATAGAGGTAGGGATCTCCCGGGGGTGGAATCGTGATCCGACTGAGGGCTTTCTACCCTCGAATTCGTCTTTTCGGGGAAGACGGGGTGGCTGGCCCAAGTAGCCCGCCCTACCACCGGACGCTGGGGTTCTGGCGATGCTCTCTCCAGTCGCGCTGATGCCTGCGGCTGCGCTGCTGTTGCATGGCCTGCATAGCCTCAGTGAGGCCTCTGACCTGCTGCACCAGTAGGTCGAATTGCTCCGTACCTACCGGCATTGCCGGAGGAGGGAGAGAAGGCTGGAAAACTGGAGGTGAGGCCGGAGCCTGAGATCTGGCCGCGGAGGCCGTAGATCGCCGTGTGGACGCTCTGCGGGACGGCATCGGGCGAAAATCTTGCAGAGGAAGGAGAAGAGGATGTCGGGGAAGGTGACCGGAGATGGTCCCGTTGAGCGCTCCTTTAAGAACAAGGGTACTGTGAAGGCATAGCCCCCTTCCTCTAGCGCCTATCCTGTTGGTACAAAAATCCACCTGCGTCGGATAAGCTGGAGTCGAGGGAGTTGCGGTCACCGCCAGGACCTGCAAAAGAAGTCTAAACCGGAGGTGAGGTTGCTCCGGCAAGACCCTCCGACGCTCAAGTCAGTTCTCTGCCTCAACAAGAATGGAGTGTTCGAACGAAAATTTTAGCAGAGTTTCTAGGTAAGATATGAGAGCTTAAAAAATAACGTATCTGGGGTCTCCCTTTTATAGGCGGAGGGGGCAACGGATTGATGGCGACATTTGTAACCGCCTGTCAGTGCACCGTTCGGAGCCAGGAGGGGTCTGTTACGAGGAGTAGTGGAGCGGGATCGCGGCCATTACTATGGCCTGCCACGTGGAGCCTGTTGTGGGTAGTGGAGCGGCGTCCGTTGTCGCCACTTGCCAGAGGGTGGAGAGACTGCACGATATCTGTCGCAGGAAGTGGAGCAGAGTCGTGGCGGTTACTGCAGCCTGCCAGGGAGTGATGGAACCGCACGGAATCTGCCGCAGGAGGTGGAGCAGGGGCGTTGCCATTACTGCGGCCTGCCAGAGAGTGATGGAGCCGCGCGGAATCTGCCGCAGGAGGTGGAGCAGAGGCATGGCCGTTACTGCGGCCTGCCAGGGTATCCAGGCGTGTTGGCCGAGGTTCAGTTGAGGTGTCTGGCGGAGAAAGGTGACTAGCTGCCCATTTGAGAGGAGCTCGGATGCTGTAAATCCCGTTGAGTGCCTTGGGCGTTAAGGTGGCAAGCGAGGACCGCTGGCCGTAGAAGCTCGTAGTTCGGCTCCCATAGGAGCCCGAACGAAGTCTAGCTGTAGTTGAAGTCAGGGACGAAGTCTGACTCATGTAGGAGTCCAGACGGAGCCTACCTACAGTTGAAGTAGGGGATGGGATCCGGCTCTCGTAGGAGTCCGGACAGAGTCCACCTGCTGTCAAAGTTGAGGATGAGGTCTGGCTCCCGTGGGAGTCTGGATGGAGTCTACCTGCAGTCGAAGTTGAGGACGAGGTCCGGCTCCCGTGGGAGTCCGGACAGAGTTTACCTGCAGTCGAAGTCGCCCTGCTATTGAAGTCGAGGACGAGGTCCGGCTCCCGTGGGAGTCCGGACGGAGTCTATCTGCGATCGAAGTTGAGGACGAGGTCCGGCTCCCGTGGGAGTCCGGACGGAGTCTACCTGTAGTCGAAGTTGAGGACGAGGTCCGGCTCCCGTGGGAGTCTGGATGGAGTTTACCTGCGGTCGAAGTCGCCCTATTGTTGAAGTCGAGGATGAGGTCCGGGTCCCGTCGGAGTCCGGACGGAGTCTACCTGCAGTTGAAGTAGAGGACGAGGTCCGGCTCCCGTGGGAGTCCGGACGGAGTTTACCTGCGGTCGAAGTCGCCCTGCTGTTGAAGTCAAGGATGAGGTCCGGCTCCCATGGGAGTCTGGATGGAGTCTACCTGCTGTTGAAGTAGGAGATGGGGTTCGGCTCTCGTAGGAGTCCGGATGGAGTCTACCTGCAGTCGAAGTTGGGGACGAGGTCTGGCTCCCGTGGGAGTCCGGACGGAGTCTACCTGCAGTCGAAGTTGAGGACGAGGTCCAGCTCCCATGAGAGTCCGGACGGAGTTTATCTGCGGTCGAAGTCGCCCTGCTGTTGAAGTCGAGGATGAGGTCCGGCTCCCGTGAGAGTCCGGACGGAGTCTACCTGCAGTCGAAGTTGAGGACAAGTCCGGACGGAGTCTAGCTGCAGTCGAAGTTGAGGATGAGGTCCGGCTCCCGTGGGAGTCCGGACGGAGTTTACCTGCGGTCGAAGTCGCCCTGCTGTTGAAGTCGAGGACGAGGTCCGACTCCCGTGGGAGTCCGGACGGAGTCTATCTGCGGTCGAAGTTGAGGACGAGGTCCGGCTCCCGTGGGAGTCCGGACGGAGTCTACCTGCAGTCGAAGTTGAGGACGAGGTTCGGCTCCCGTGGGAGTTCAGACGGAGTTTACCTGCAGTCGAAGTCGCCCTGCTGTTGAAGTCGAGGATGAGGTCCGGCTCCCGTGGGAGTCCAGACGGAGTCTACCTGCAGTTGAAGTAGGGGATGGGGTTCGGCTCCCGTAGGAATCCGGACGGAGTTTACCTGCGGTCGAAGTCGCCCTGCTAGTCGGACGCTGGTAGAATCCTCGAGTGGTCGCTCCTGCCACGAACCTCGGTTGGGGGGTATTTTATACCCAACAGATGGTATGTTCCCCCAAAAGGGGATCTCTTCTTTGATCTGAGGTGCTCCTTCTTCTATTCATGGTTGAAAGAAAAACTTTCTATATGTTTCTTGTTCTGCTATTGAGAATTGGAAACTTGCTTGTTGGGGCTGACCTAAGGAGTTTGCCCTTTGGGCTCTTGCACTGAGGGATATGGACACATGGTGCTTTAATGCCTTACATGAGTACAAGATTCTATCACTGTCATAGCTGCTATTGGAACAGACACTCTACAATATTGGTCTCAGGCCAACAAACCCCTAAGGTGAGCATCGGCTTGACTAACTCATTTCTCTTTTCTGCCTTTCTTTCCTCTTTTCTCTTTTCTTCTTTTTTTTTTTTTAACTTGCTTCAGTTTGGTATGGAAATGAGATTTGAAGAGCTTGATGAATTGAAGAAATTGAATTTGAAGAAGAGGGAGGCTTTGACCTTGACCTCTGGTGCAACCGACCCAAAGAAGTAGCACCAGATTGCTATCATCCAAACAAAATAGCCAACCAAAGGGGTTTCATCTGGTTCGGTCGGGGTGGTGCTAGCTTCCCCAACCCAAGCTCGGGCACCGGGGGCTTGCCCGCCACCCCTAGCTTTGTCTCCTAACCCCTAGGCTTTAGTTCCACCTTCTTCTTGAGCCGAGAAGGTCGGCTTGGCGTCACTTGCTCCCTCCATTGATTGGGGATTGAGGACCTCTTCGATCTCACCAACAAGCTCCACTTTGGAAGACCACTGTATGGCACGTGACTTGCTTTAAGGTATGCTCCTTCCAACAGATGCCGAAGGATTGGAGGGCCAAAGTTTAGGCATCCAACAAAGAGATGCCATTGATTCTATCATCCAAGTAAGATTCTTGACCCTACTTTTTTCTTTTGTATATTTTCAGTAATTGACTTGCTTACTTCCACTAATTCGTTATTATATCATCATTTTTCAACTCCATAAAGGTGGCATGATTAGAGGTCATCGATGCTCATTTTAAGATTAAAACCCTTTGAACAAAGGTTGATAAAGCTGAAGCCGAAGTGAAGAACCTTAGAGAGGTACTAAAAAAAGATAAGTCTACTCAGGCAGCGACTGAAGCGACATGGGCAATGGCTGAGGCAACATAGAAGAAGGCTGAAGCCAAACTTCTGGAGAAAAAAAGGCATCAGGCAGCATAAGAGAAAGTTGCTGAGGTCGAGAAGAAAATGGAATGCTGGGTCATCGAGGCCGGTCAACAGGAAGTTGAGGCATTTTTTGCCTCTTAGGAATTTACTAAGGAGAAGATCGAGTTCACTGAGGAGGCTTTCTTCATCTCATAATGTATGCTCTGCCAAAAAATAGCCACATGCTTTCCGAGCTGGACTTATCCTTCTTGGATGAAGATGAGGCTGGTGAAGACCAGCCCTCGACCAAGCTGGTGATCGAGGGGCAGCCTCAGCCAGAGCCCATGATTGTCGAGATGTTATCTCAATCGGAGCCCATAGTCGTCAAAGAAGCCTCGGACTAGCAACGAAAGTTTCCATGAACTCCTCAGGAGTTCCACAGCCCGAGGTTGTTAATGCCTCTGTTTAGGCTTCGATTTTGTAATCTTTTATCTTCTTATTTCGCCTATCATGTCTTGTAATTTTTTTTAATAAAAAAATTTTTTCTTTACTTTTGAGATTTTTTTCTGATATTTATCATGTCCATCTCTTTGCAGTCTAGCCAGTGTAGGCTTTGTGGATGTATGATCATTTGTTATCATGTTGAGCCCTTACCAAGGGCCATGGCTTTCCCTTTCAGAGCCCAAATCGAGGTTCTTAAAAAAGAGACATGTGGGGCTATAAAGAGAGCTTTTAAGGCAAGTCGAAGGGCTTCGGAGAGAGAGAAAAGACGCACCGAGGCTTTTACAAAAGTGAAGCACTTAAAAGAGAACATTAGGCGAACAGACAAAACGTATGCCTCGAAGAAGAATCGATTAGCTGAAGCTTGCATAAGGTCGAATAAAGCTATCAAGATAGCGAAATGGGGTGCCGCTGAGAGAACCACATGATTCCATAATGAACTTTGCTTGGCTTGAGAAAAGATTGCCATCCTAGAATACCTTATGAATTTGAATAAGGTAGCTGAAGAAGCGAGATGGGGCACCACTGAGAAGATTGTTTAACTTCGGAATGAGTTCCACATGGTATAGAAGAGAATTGCCACTCTGGAATGTTCGATCTTCAGAAAGAGATCAACTGTAGCGGAGCTTCGATTGGGACTGGCGGTGAGCAAGACGATGGCCAACTTTACTAAAGATAAAGTCAAGCAGATGGAGGCAAAGCTTGCTGTGAATCAGGTTAGACTCATCCATTAGGTACTAAAGGCATCCTTGATGGCCTACCAGGTTGGCTTCAGAATGTGCAAGTCTTTGAATAAGCAATTTTTTCTAGGGATTGATGCCAATCTCCTTGAGGTGATGCCTCCCAATGACTCAAACCTTCCTGTGGTCGTCAACATAGTGGATGGAGACAATGAGGGACCATCCCAAATTTGGGGCGATCCTTTTTTTGAGATCTAGTGTCAGCCATCATTTATATTTTTGTCTGCCAATTTGGCTTATAGATATTGTAATCCATTATCCTGATTTTTGAAAATTAATAAAATATTATTATATTCCTATTTACTCTGACTTCAAGGTCTTCTATTTCTATATCTAATTTTAAATTGCCTTATGCATTTATGGTTGACTTTATGACCCCATCTCGATAGGATAGTCATCGAATTGATGTTAGGAATGCATTAATGAAAACCTCATTCCTCGAATAGCTTAGGCCTCCCTTCGAGTTGGGCATGGTTCTGAGACCCCAAGAGTCTTTTGTTGCATTTTGGACGCCCAATATTTAGCTTGTTTAGGATCATGAAGCCATTGAAGATTTCTTAGGTTAACTCTTGCTCGGAAATGAGACATCCTTCTTGTAACTATTCTCATTCAGAAATGAAGCACCCTTCTCATCGTTAGTTTTATTCAAAAATCAGGCACCTTTGAGAGACTTCATGGCTATTCTTGTATGGAAACAAAGCGCCCTTCTTGTGACTATTTTCATTCAGAAATGAGGCACCTTCAAGGGACTTCATGACTATTCTTATTCAGAAATAAGGTGCCCTTCTCGTGGCTATTTTCATTCAGAAATATGGCACCTTTAAGGATTTCATGGCTATTCTCATTCGAGAATGAGGCACCTTTCTCATGACTATTCTTGTTCAGAAATGAGATGCCTTCAAGAGATTTCATGACTATTCTCATTCAAAAATAAAGTGCCTTTTTCATGGCTATTCTCATTCGAAAATAAGACGCCTTCGAAGGACTTCGTGGCTTAGGTGAAGTCTTTAATTATCTGCAAGACTTATGGATTAGATAAAAAGAATTTTTTAAAAAATATTTATTTACATTCATTGGTAGTACATCCATAGATTGTTTGAATTTCATGATCGCTGAGTGGGATTCCATCTAATTGTTTCAAATGATAAGTTTCGGATCTGATGACCTCATCCAATCAGTAAGGGCCCTTCTAATTAGAAGATAGCTTTTCTTATTCATTTGGTTGAGACACTTCAGACCGTTGTAGCACCAGGTTGTCGACTCTGAATACTTTGCCATAGACATGAGGGTTGTAGTATCATGCAACCGTATGTTGATAGGATGTCATCCTTACTTGAGCTTTTTCTTAGACTTCATAGTCCCGGGCCCTTAGATTTGTCTGACTACTAGCTGAGAGTCATTACAGTCTTTTAGATTTCGTATGTCTAGCTCCCTTGCAATTTTTAGCTCGACGGTAAGAGCTTCATATTCTGCCTCATTATTGATGGCTAAAAATTCAAAGTACAAAGCATACTCTACAATGGTTCCTTCTATCCAATGAGGATTAGTCCCGCTCCCAACCCGACGGTGCTTGATGACCCATCCCTATGCATGGTCCACAATTCCTCGAGCTTTAGATGGGTCCTTCTTCAATGGCCTAGCTTTCTTGAGAAATTCTTCTGGAGTATATTCTAAGATGACATTGGCCAGTATTTGCACCTTGATAGAAGGACAGGGTCAAAACTTTATATCAAATTTCGTGAGTTTGATCATCCACTTTACAAGCCAACCCGATGTATCTGGCCGATGCAGGACAAACTTCAAGAGCTAATCAGTTAAAAATACTATAGTATGGGCCTAAAAGTAGGGCCAAAGCTTTCAAGCCAAGATGACAAGGGCATAGATTAGGTTTTTGAACCTTGAATATTTGGTCTCTGCTTCGCAAAGGGTCTTGCTGATATAGTAGATTGACTTTTGAGTCTTGCCTTTCTTATAGACGAGCATTGAGCTTATCACCGCTGGTGATACTGTTAAGTAGATATATAGCTCCTCGCCTGGCTCTGGTTTGCTAGGAAGTGGTGTCATGCCGAGATAGTTTCTTAACTCCTTGAATGTCTATTGGCTATTTTTGGTCTACTTGAAGTTCTTTGGCTACTTCAGAATCTTAAAAAAGGAGATACAGCACTCAACCGATCAGAAGACGAATCGATTGAGGTGGCTATCTTACTCGTGAGGAACTAAATCTCTTTTATTGATTTGGATGGAATTATTTTCTGTATAGCTTTGATTATCTTAGAGTTTGCTTAATGCCTCAACGTGAGACCATGAAGTCGAGGAACTTCTTCGAGGTAACTTCAAAGGCACACTTCACTGGATTTAACTTCATTTGATATTTATGAAAAATGGTAAAAAAATTTTTAAGGTCAGTAATGTGATCATCTAAGACTCGACTCTTAACCAATATATCATCCATATATATCTTCTTATTTTGGTCAATCTGTTTTTTGAAGATTTTATTTACGTGTCGCTGGTAGGTGGCACCTACATTTTCTAAGCTAAAAGACATAACCCTATAATAGAAGAGATCCGATCAATTATAAAAGTAGTTTTTTTCTCATCTTCAGCTGCCATCCAAATTTGATTGTAGCGAAAGAAGACATCCATGAAGGTGAGGAGTTTGTGGCCCTGTGTTGCAACTACTAGTTGGTTGATCTGAGATATGGGATAGCTATTCTTTGGATAGATTTTGTTTAGATCGGTGAAGTCTGTGCAAATTCATTATTTTTTATTTGCTTTCTTGACGAGGACCACGTTCATGAGCCAATCTGAACAGATTACCTTCCTAATGAAGCCGATGTTGATTAGTTTGTCCACCTCTTCAAAGATAGCTTTTTGATGTTTCAGGATCAAGGTTCGTTTCTTCTACTTGATAGGTCGGTGTAGGGAGTCCACATACAATCGATGCATCATAACTTCGGGTTCGATTTTTGATTTATTTGTTGCCAACCAGGTAAAGACATCTATGTTTTTCTACAAAGAGAGTGAACAGGTTTTTAATTACCTCATTTAGGTTCGACCTGATCCAAACTATGTGCTTATCGCTTCCATCATTCAAGAGAATTGTTACAAGATCCTCCACTAGCTCTTCCTATTCGTTGATCAATTCATCGCAGTTGTCCAACCCTTCAATAGGAAAAGCATTAGGTAATCTTGTTCCTTAAAGAGCAATTGTGTAGCCAAGCTAGTGCCTGATCTCTACAGACCTCTCCGACCCCATACTTAGTTGGAAACTTCATCAACAGATGGTAGGTTGATACAACGGCTCTAAGGGTATTGAGCCTCAGTCGCCCAAGGATAGTGTCATATGCTGAGGGCACTTTGACGACTAAAAAATCAACTTGGGTGGTAGACTGTCGGGGCTCCCGATCGACCAACTATGACTAACAGAGTAATGACCCGTTCAACTGGTATGGCATCTCTGATGAAGCCTATAAGAGGAGAGTTTAGTCTATCCAATCGATCCGAGAAAATATCCATTTTGGAGAATGCATCATACAATAAGACATCAGCTAAGCTTTCATTATTCAGCAAGATGTGACATACATCATAATTTATAATATTTAAAAATACAACCACCGCATCATTATATAAGAACTGAAACCCCTTCGTATCGTATTCAGAGAAAGTGATAGTTTCCTTGGACTTATGCCTTTTAGTGGACTCTTCGAGCTCTAATTGGCCGTGCCCCCAGTGATGGCATTCGTTATGGCAGCTACATGTCGATTTTTTGTAAGCTCTTCCTGTTGAGGTTGTTCTAGTTGGCGAGGTGCCCTCGATGAGTCCTTATGCTCTCCCCTTATATTGGGGATGAAAAGATCTAGTCGACCCCACTAGATAAACTCCTCGATTTCATCTTGGAGTTGGATGTTATCTTTGGTATTATGATCATAGTTGCAATGGAAGAGCAGTAGTTATTCCAGTCGAGTTAATTTGACCAAGATCATATTTTCTCCATATCCTGAGAATCTGCTCTTTGATTTTCATAAGCACATGAATCTTGGATGTGTTCATAGATGTATAGTTAGTAAACCTCCTTTGTGAAAATAAATGCCTCGGTGAAGGGCAACACTGTCCCTGGGGCCTTCTAGGTCGTTGGCCTCGAGGAGGGGTTCTAGATTGTCGATGCCGGCATAGAGTTCTGGACCGCGGCCAACTCCTTGAGGGCTCCTCTTGGATTAGGGAGAGCTTCGAGTCTCCCTTCTTTTCCTCAGTCACAATGTTGGTTAAGGTTTTATGCTTCTCAAAGGCTTCTTCAGCTCAAATGTATTTTTCAGTCTGATCCAACATTTTCGCGAAGTCCTTTAGATATTTTCTATTCAGAAAGAGAATAGAGTTCTTCTGAAGTCCACCTTTCAGGATGGTTATTGCGACCAATTGGTCAAGATTACGTACTTCAAGGATGGCCTTATTTAAATGGCTTATTTAAATGGCTTATTTAAATGGCTGGTGGAAGCGGCATTGAAGCAGAGGGAAGCATACTTCTTTGGGTGCATCATTCTGAATTTTTGGCCTAATTTTTTGGGATTCAACGATTATTGTTGCCTGATCCGGCCCATAGCAGCTACTTCTAGCAGTCGTGTGGTTTGAAGAGATATACAGGATCTCCTGATCAATCCTTTCAAATTTATCGATCAAAATAGAGGTTGGTTGAAGCAGAGATTGACAATTGAAATATGGTGGTTATTGGAGATAGGGGTCAGTGGCTAATGCACAAGTCAGCAGTCGACCCTTGGGTTGACCACGGTCAAGATTAGCCAATGTACTTTTCGATTTGAGCACCAAAGATTTTTTACCTATAACACCTATCCATTATTATTTTTCTATGTACAAGTATTCTGATAGCTAAAGAACCAAGCTTATTTTGTTATGCATAATAATTCTCGATATGGTGAGTATAATAATATCAGCTTCTATCCAAGCCAATTGGTGCGTAGCGGTATTTCTCAAAAGTCAATGAGACATGATCTACGCCACGGATGATTTATGCTAAGTTTTTCTATATTTTTTGTTTGTTGATGCTCATAGAAGTTTCTATTTTAGATTGAATTAATAAATATGATTTGTCAAAAAAAACTGATGAGACACCAAAATGAAAGTGCAAAGAACTTTAATATATACCTTCATCAGAGATATAAATCACACCTAGCCCGGCCATCTCCAAAACACATGATCACAACGGCACAACCCCACTATACATATACAAACTATATCAGCTTATGATTTCACACAATATTTAACTTCACCGGATTAATATAAAGCACCAGCATCCAACAAAAGAGACACGGCAAAGCTAACTCAAACATCAGGCTTGATAGCCTTGCTATACCCAGTCTGGTCGTCATAGTATTTGGACCACAGCATCACCCCTCCATACTTGCTAGACTTCTTCAGCGCCGGAAGCACCTGAGACTTGAGGTCCCCGATCGGAATGAACCCACTCCCCGCCGCATCTGGTGCCGCCGGCAAGCCGAGGAAGATATTGGTCGCCTTGATCCCCGACGTCCATTGCTTCCAAGCATCCTCCAGGTTGGTCGCATCCCCCGAAGAATACTGGCATGGTGGATTATTGTAGAATTGCACCCAGACGTAGTCGAAGAGCCCCGTGTCGAGGGCTCCACCGACCCAAGCATCTGGGTAGGGACACTGCGGCGCCGCCGTCAAGTAGACCTTCTTCCCCTTGGCACTATAGGCCGAGAGGTACCTTGCCAGGTCGTCGTAGTGGTCCGGGCTCCCTCCCTCAATGTCAAAGTCGACGCCGTCGAGCACCGCATCGCCTAGAGGCCGAGAAGAGGAGTGCCCGCCGAGGTAGTTGTTCCAGATGTATCTAGCCACCTGCCTGGCGTCATCTTTGGAAGTTAAAGAGTATGCCCCAGCACCGCCGCCGATGGAAAGCATGACCTTGACGCCTTTGGCCTGGCAGGACTTGATGTCTTGGCTCAAGCTGGTGCAGCCATTGGAGTAAGGGTCGCAGTGGCCTGCGAGGTTGAGCTGCGGAGTGTTGCCGGCACCGAAGGTGCAAAGAAAGGCCAGGTTGACGAAGGCATAGTCTCCAGTGGCGCATGTCTCGGCGAGCGTGCCCTCGTTGCCGTTCTGGCCCCAGTAGATGGCGATGCGTCCGGCGTCGGAGAGGGAGAGTACCAAGGAAAGAATGAGGCAGAGTAGGAACCGTGCAAGACCGGAAGGTGCCATCATCCCTCGGTGGGGTATTGGAAAGAAGGAAATAAACTAGAGGCTTGAGTAGCTTGGTGCGTCGAAGCAGTACTGAGCTGGGATTTTATATAGAGCATGAGCGTTTTGTCTCTTGTGTGCCGAAAGCCTGCGTGCCCATTCGGTTAAGGTGGAATTGCGGGCTGGCTGCGTCCGCACACGGCTTTGATAAAATTATACTGAGTTTGGTGGCCACCTTGCTTGTTGCGGAGTGAGTACGAAGTGGGATTACGTGAAAGTGACACGAAAGATTAGCTGACGTTACCTCCACGGCGGAGGCAAGGTGAGTCACAATGTCCAGATTGATATTGTAAAAGCCTTGAGAATCGTACCCCACATGATTTGCCTTTAGAATGCATCCGTTTGATGATGGGCTGGGCCTTCGATCTCATCCATGTTCATTTTTAATCATGCTTCGGGCTGGGCCTATATACATATAATTTAATAAATAATTCTTTGTACACTGCACCGGTGCAATAGTAATATACCATCTAATAATATTGAAATACGTAGCATATTTAGATAGGATGAATATTTAATTTTACTCAACTTATTTTTTTTTTAATTTTCGATGATAAAAATATCCTTTCCTTCACAGAATAAAGAAGAAACAATATTATTACTTTTCGATGCCTTGTATGACTTCCTGTAAATATATATGACATCCCAAACAATATATATGACTTTCTGTGAATATATATGATATCCTAACTTCCTAACATTTTATACGACTTCCTGTGAGTATATATGATATCCCGAACAATATATATGACTTCCTATGAATATATATATATATATATATATATATATATATATATATATATATATATATATATATATATATATATATATATATATATATATATACAGACACACACACACATTAGGCTTTGGTCGACTTTGGTCGATCAGATTTCAGTCTATATTCGATCGACTCTCCGGCCATTGGATTGGCACACATCTCCAAAACTTTTTTAAAAAGCAAATGGAGGACTTCCCTCGTCCGTTAGCTAATTTGAAATTGTTTAAAAAAAAAAAGGAAAGATGCGATTGAGAAAGCATGCATTGACTGTGATGCAACACCACCCTCCCTCCTCTCATTATTCTACAGTGCTGAAGGCGCCTTCATTCACTATAAAAAAAAAAAAAATACAACGAAGAGATGCGGCCGCCCCGCAGCGATCGCCCAGCATCCACCCCCTCCGATCCAACAAGCCAAGAACATCCCAAACAAAATTTAGATGACAAAAATACATGCAAGAGAAGTCCGAAGCAGGTGGCATGACCCACGAGGTGCGATGGGTCGGCGGCGGTGCAGCCAGGCCCGACGGATGCGTGCATCTCACCTACATGGGGCATGTAGGCGCCTACATGTGAATTGTAGGTGCCTACGATTCACATGGGAGAGAGAGAAGAAGAGAGGAGGCATCGATGGGGGAGGGGGTTAATGGAAGACGACAGTTGTGGGTGGGGGGAGAGAGAAGAAGAGAGGAGGCATGGGTGGGGGGGTTACCGAAGGACGGCAACCATGGGTGGGAGGGGAGAGAGAGAAGAAGAGAGGAGGCGAGTGGGGGGGTTATCGAAAGATGGCGGCAGAGGAGATGATGACGGTCACATGCGTAGGCCTTACGTCATATCACGTTTCATTGAATGCTATTTTCTTTTTAAACACACCAGCTCAACTAGTGCCCTCCGAACTCTTTTGTTAGCTTATAAAAAAAAGCTCTGAGATGCACACCGTTCCAATGGAGGGGGATCGGATCGGATAGCCTAGTCTACCTCTATATATATATATGACATCCTACCCAATATATATGGCTTTCTATGAATATATATGACATTCTGAACACCATATATGGCTTCCTAACGCCTTATATGATTTTCTATGGTTATATATGACATCCTAAACGATCTATATGACTTTTTGTGAACATATATGATATCCTAAACGATATATATGACTTTCTAACATATTATACGACATTAAAAAGTTATATATATCGCTCAAAATATCATATATATTCATAAAAAGTTATATATATCATTCAGAATATCATATATATTCACAAAAAGTCATATATGTTAGAAAATATGTCCTAAAATCAATCATTTGAACGATTATGCTCTTTATAATTTATATATGAATTATAAATTAATAAAAATTATTTGACATATTTATCATAAAGTTACATCTTCTTTGACTGAACTTTAATATTATGATGAAATCTTTAGAACTATATAATAATCAATAAAGAAAGATTTATCGAATAGTTCTTAAATATGTTCGCGATCAAATGATATATCATTAAAAAATGATGATGTTTATTGAGTGTAGGTTATTGTGTGTCATATAGATTGATTGTCTTCTTAACTAAGGAGTATGTAGATACTGGTATGGTATACAGGTGAGATATGAGAGTACATCGTCACTAAACAAGTGATTCACCTATGGAGCGCTCTGCTGTCAATGATTGCTCATGAAGAATATGGACATAAGTGTCCCTCTGATCTGAGATCATCATAATGACTTATAAGCAACTCACTATACTTTGATGTTGGACTATCTGAATTTCTAATTTAGTAACGGAAGATTTCTAGACATAGTGAAGTACTTATGGTAGTCGATGTATGGATCAAGATGGGATTAACTCTTTTGTATTTATGGAGTTGATGCATCACTGTATTTCAATTAAAACCTCAATCGGGACAATCCATGTGATAAGTCACAAGATTTGAAAAAGATTAAAATATAATGTAGATGATTAATCCAGGATTGATAGTTAAACCCTAGATCATCCTGAGTATTTTGGATCAAAGAGATGAATTATGCAATAACCATATTTTAATATTCTTAAGTGTTGTCTTGTAAATATTTGACTTATCTGGATGTCAGAAATCATTGCTAGATGGTAACTTTGATTAATACTTGCAATAGTTTCTGTGCTATTGGCTTAGTGTTCGAACCTATGGAGCCACGCATAAAAGTCAAGCAAAGTATGAAAAAATTGACCTAAGTTTATATGTTCAATTTAGAAGTATGTGACTTGATTGAATAAATAGATTAGCTTAATTAAGAATTAAGTTTGAGATCATATGGGATTAAACAATTGAGTATGTCTAGCTAGCATTGGACATGAGGTTTAGGTTTAATTTCAAAGATGATGATGATCTGATCAGTAATTCAAAAAATTTATGAGAGATTAAATTTATGTCTTAATTAATTTTAGATTAGATATGATTTAATTAAAGTTTAATTAGATTAAAAATTTAAGTTAGACTTGGATCAGAATTTTAATTAGATTGGGTTGACAACCTCTTCGAGTTTGGTTCGAATCTGGTTGGAATCATGTTTGAATTGGATCCAAATTGGATCTAGTTTAGATTAGATCCAAAGAGTCCAAAATTTTAGGGACTCTCTCTCATTAAGTACCGACTAAGAAAGGAGAGAGTGCTATTTTAATGCCGCCCCATATTATTCACACGTGAGTTCTTGCATGAGCATAAGGAGTCCTTTCTTAGTTCGGTTTCCTAGTTGGTTTAAGGCTAAACCTAATTCAAATTAAATTTGAACTTGTGTCCTAAATTAGTTGGGACATTGATTAAATGGGGGCATCATCACTTTAAAGGGGAGAAACCAAAATACCGATGGTTAAGAAAGTTTTTGTGCAATAGAAACAATACCACCATGAGATAGTGAGAGGGTGTGCATGTCCAAGAAAGGGAGGCATCCCTTGATTCTTGGCATGGAGTTTCTTGGCTTCTTCCGTAGGTATGAAGACTCCCTTCTGAGATTGCTCAACCCTCCTTGCTTCCTTTTTAAAGATTGATGTGCAGGTCTTCATCCCTCTTCTCTACAGAGTCTGACATATACGCAAAGTAGAGGGTCTGTACATTCAGACCTCGCGAGGCTTTGGATTCAAGAAACCCTCAATATTTGATCCATATTCTACTGCAATCAAGATAAATATAAATGTTATATTATCTTTAGAATAAAAAATTTTTCAAATATACTCTAGGGTCTGAATGCTACATGAAGAACATAAGCTAGATGACGGAACGGGGAGACCTAGGATGTAGAAGAGGTACTCTAGCGATCCGATCAGATCGGATGATTTTTTCTTCAACGGGAGTAAAGTCAGTCTGATACATGGATGCATAGATTAATTTTTCTGATATATATATATATGATATATGATCAAATTTTTATATTAGATAATAAATCTGATTAGACTTATTAATATAAAATTTATAATCTAGTTTGAATTAAGATTTCAAGAATTAAATCAATGGTTGATTAAAAGTTGTTATAAATCTGTTATAACATAATTTTCTTGATATAGATTTTTGTTAGATGAATAATTTGATTACATATCTATTTTAAATCAGTTTTAATAGAAATTTTTATTAAGTATTTTGGGTTGGATGTTAGATATAATCAAGATTTGAATTGAATCTATTTTGACAGATTTTTAAATCTAATTTTAGGTAAAATTCTGCATAATATAAAATCAGGTCTAACCAAAAATTTTATTTCTATACGTTCATGTGTGTATTTAAATTATTTTTCTATATAATTTTAGTTTTGAATTGAATATTTTATAAATCATATAAACTTAGTTTCAGATCTGAAATATGTATATGATACATTGATCTAATTAGATTAGATACAAAATATCAATGATATGATCATGTTTATAAGTGCATGCCTTTGCATATCGTACATGTAAATTATTAAACAATGTACATGTAGATGCAATTAATTTTAAAAATTTAATTTTTAATCTTAGTAGTCCAATACTCAAATTGAGATGATCATCAGGCCGTCCGATCATAAGAGAAAGTAGGGATTAAGTTCCTCTCTTGTTTATTTGATGGATTCTCTTATGACGAGTAGCAGTGTCACTGTGATCAAGTCTTATGAAAACGAACAGCAAAAAAATATTTAAAATTATTTTAATCATGAATATATTTAGATTAGATCTAAAGTAATTCATGATTAATTATAATTTTAATAAAATAAATTTAAATATAAAAATTATTTTAAGATCTGAATTGTAGGTTGCATATGATGTAATCGGTTATAATCTAAAAATGGTCATGATACATATGATATATATATGATATTTAGATCAACTTGATGTATATTTAATTATTAAATATAGATCTAAAAATTAGATTTTAGGATCTGAAAATTATATGATATATGATGTATGTTTCACTTAAAATCCTAACAGAATAGTTCTACAAATTGAAATACATGTTTCACATACTTAATTTAAAATTAAGTGATCTAGATTTGAGAATTAAAGATCTTAAGATATTTCATAAATCGATGGGTAATAGGTTAGTACGAATCAGATCTTCTAACTGGATTAGGCCTAGGTTAGAAATTAATATGGACTAATTAGAGAAATTGATTACATCTAATCAAAAGTTGAATTAGATTAAATTAGAATTTCTCTACATCAACCTTAATAGTTGTAGCTTGATCAAATCTATATTTTTAACCATACCAAATAGATCAGATCATGGCTCAATGGTTTAGCCCGAGTCTTTTGATTGACTGAATCAAAACTAATCGATCAATTAGTATCTAAGATAAATTTGACAATATTGCTTGGCAATTTGATTGGTGATTTTTAATTGAAAGTCCACTTATCTGGTTATTTTGATAATGTCGAAGGCAAGCCGAGGCAAACCCTCTCATTGATCTCATTTATCTGGCTAATTTGATAGATTATATTTTGATTAGATCACTGATTGATTCGAATTGACCTATACCATTAAGATAAATCAGCATGACTGATTTAGGTGTCTTTAGATCATGCTTATCTCTAGTCTAATTCAATAATTTAGTGAAGTTAGTGGAAGGACTTTTGACTGCTAACTAATCTCTTCTCTTATTCTCAAATCATTAAATTAGTTTGACTGATTTAGGTGCCCTTGGATCAGCCTATCTCTAGTCCTCATCATGACTTGATGAAGTTAGTGGAAAGATTTAGACTCGTCGATCTAATGGACCAACTTGTCTAGTCCTTTTCATAACTTGATGAAGTCAGTGGGAGGATTTAAGACTCGTCGGTCAATATATTCTCAAATCATTAAAATAAATTTTTTAAATTATTAAGTCCATAAAATGAGATAGTTATGGGGATAACTAGATCATAGCCTCCTATTAAGTTGGATGATAATGAATCCATTAGTTTGATAATCATTGGAGGTCGAAAAGCCTCATACTTATCTACTATTAGAATTATCATTCATAATATGATAACTCAATTGTATCTCTCTAATGGGTAGTTAGGTTGGCCAACCAAAGTCGGATCTGATCATTTGTTGGTTAGATGGGCTAAGCATGGTCATGTTAATGGTTGGATCTAATCAAAACTTTCAGTGAAGGTCCTAGCCTACTGAAATAAAATCTGTGATAAAATTAATTACTAAAAATTATTTGAAGAAAAAATTAATTAAAAATCTATCCATAGATATACATGGATTGACCAAGCTTTTCTCGAGCTCGTGTGCAGTCTGTGTAGATTCTAATACCCACTAAGAATTAAAGTAATTTTTTGAATTAGAGGTAGAGGCTATCAATTCATATAAAATAGTGGAAGGATATTTAAACTAAAATCTAAATCTATAGGATTAAATAATTCATATACTAATAGGTCTTTATTTTTCTTTTAGTGATGGCTAATAATTTATCGCTCCACTCACTGTTAGACAGTGATAAGCTTATAGGACTAAATTTTAATAATTGGTATCAAAAGTTCAAAATAGTTCTCGAGCATAAAAGAATCTTATATATCATTATGGATCCAGCACCTGAAGTACCAGCTCTCAATACAGATGCAACGGTTAGAGATACTTATCAGAAGTGGCTCAATGACTGTATGATAATATGTTGCGTAATGAGGGCTGCTATGAGTGATAAATTTAGTTATAAATTTATTGATGCTTAACCAAAAAAAATACTTCAAATATTGAACAAGTCCTTAGACACACTTGAGAACTCATCCTCAAAACGGCACCGATCCTCTGAGAGAGGAAAGAAAAGTATGGTACAGTGGTATCATGCTAGAGTTTTCAAGCTCAATCGAACTAACCAGTCTAAGACAAATCAGAGTCAGGCGGAATGCTACTTTTGCAAGAAGCTGGGATACTGAAAAAGAAATTATCCTCTATATTTAGCTTTTCTTGATCTGATCAAGCCTAAGAGGAGAAATCAGCAAAGGGTTATCGGACAAGATAATTATATGATAACATCTTATAATTTTTCTATTTATGATTCTACTATCTAGATATTAAATACTGAAAGTCTAATTCATATTTGCAATTCATTGCAGGGACTTCAGGTTAGTAGAAAATTTGAGAAGAACAAACGATTCCTGAATGTTGGAGATGGAAGAGTTATTCCAGTTCTAGTTATAGGAAAAATTCAACTTGTTCTCAATTCAAATGTCATTATTTTAGATGATTGTCATAATTGTTCATCTTTCCTAATGAATGTTATTTCCATAGGTATTTTGGTCAAAGATGGTTATAATTTTTTAATAAATTTTTTTTTTTGTGATATCATTGTAGATGGTGTCACGATTATGCTTGGATAATTATAAGATGATATTTATATTTTATCATAGTTTGTTAGTATAATGTACATATCGAATAAACGTTCTAAAGTAGATAATATTACAAATGCCTATCTTTGGCATTGTAGGTTCGGTCATATAAATAAGAATAGAATAAATAGATTAACTAAAGAAAAAATTTTCAACATCAATAATTATAAATCATTGTTGATCTGTGAGTCCTGTCTTCCTGAAAAGATGATTGGATCATCCTTTACTAGAAAAGGTGAACGAGCTAGTGATGTTCTAGATCTAGTATATAGTGATATATATAGTGTAGACCTATGAACATAGGTGCCAGAGAAGGATACCATTATTTTATTATATTTACTAACGATCTGTCCAGATATGGGTATGTCTACCTTATGAAGCATAAGTCCGAATTATTTGAAATGTTCAAACTATTTTATAATAAAGTAGAAAAATAAACTAAAAAGAGTATTAGAATTCTTCAGTCTAATCGAGGAGGTGATATCTTTCCAATGAGTTTTCGATATATCTAGAAGAGAATGAAATTCTCTCGCAATACATACCTCTTGGGAGGAGAAATCGAACTTTGTTAGACATAGTTTGGTCTATGATGAGATTTATGAGACTATCGATCTCTTTTGGGATTATGCTCTTGAGACTGTTTGTTATACTCTAAACAACGTTCTGAGCAAATTAGTCACAAAAACTCTATATGAGATATGGACTAGATGTAGACCGATATCCTCTTACCTTAGGATTTGAGATTGTTCGATTTATATAAAATATTTATAGATCGATAACTTTGGACCCCGATCTGATAAGTGCTTAATTGTAGGATATCCTAAGGAGTCTAGAGCATATTACTTCTACCTTCCTAACGAACAAATAGTGTTCATGGGTCTTGAGGTATTCTTTTTGGAAAGAAGTTCTTTAGGAAAGGAACTGATGTCACTAAGATTGAGCTTGATGAAGTTCGACAGATAGAAGAACCGACACAGACAAGTAGAAATATAGAATCGAATTTGATTAGATCAAATCTAGAGTCCATTATTGAGGTACCTTTAAGGAGATCCGATAGAGTACCATATCAGTCAATCAGATATTATGATTTTTTAATTTGAGATGGTGATCCTATTGAACTAGATGAGAACAACAAAGATCTGATCGTCTTCATCAATGCCATGTAGAGATCTGACTCTGATAAGTGGCTTGATGCTATGAAATCTAAAATAGAGTCCGTGAAGATCATTGGTGTATGGACACTAGTTGATTCATTCGAAAGGATAAAATTTATGGGGTGTAAATAGATTTTCAAAAAGAAAGGAGGCGTAGATGGGAAAGTGGAGACCTATAAATCTCGTTTGGTTGTCAAAGGATATCATCAACGTTATGGTATTGAATATGATGAGATATTTTCTCTTATGACAATGCTCTTAGAATTGAAATATATATTTTGATAAGCTCAGAACGTATAACTTCGTTAAGAATGAAGAAGAACCTTGCATATATAAGTGGGCTAATAGTTCTATAGTTATATTTCTTATACTGTATGTAGATGACATACTCTTAATGAAAAATGATGTTCTTGCTTTATAAAGTATAAAGCTATGGCTATCATCGTAGTTCTCTATGAAAGAATTGGAAAAAGCATCCTACATCTTAGGGATGAAGTTCTATAGAGATAGATTTAAAAGGTTGCCTAGATTGTCTCCATCCATATACCAAGATATCGTGCTGAAATAGTTCAGCATGAAGAATTTCAAGAAAGACTATCTCTCAATAGATCATAGAATTACTCTCTCTAAGAAGAATTATTTGAGAACTCCTCAAGAGAGAGAGCGTATGAATAGAGTTTCATATACTTCGATATTGAGATCTATCATGTATGTCATGACATGTACAGGATCGGATGTGGTATACTCATTAAGAATAGTGAGTAGGTACTAGTCTGATCCGGTGAGAATCATTGAAAGGTTGTAAGAATCATCCTTAAGTATTTGAGAAATACTAAGGAGCAATGGCTGATCTATGAAAATATTGGCTTGAAACTTATGGGATATATTGATTTTAGTTTCAATCAGACCATGATGATAGCAAGAGTATGTCGGGTTATGTGTTTATCCTAGATGGAGGAGTGATATGCTAGAAAAATTTCAGTCAGTTCACTATAGTCGATTCTATTTGTAAGGTAGAGTACATTCTGATATCTGATGCTGTAAAGAAAGTAGTTTGGTTGTGAAAGTTCATTAACAAGCAATAGAGTGGCACCCTTTATTGATGGTCTAGTCTTACTGTATTATGATAGTATTAGAGTCATAGCTCAGGATAATGAATAGTGATCCCATCAGAGAATCAAACACATTCTGCATTGCCATCACCTTGTATGAGAGGTCAAGAATCGAGATGACGTTAATCTTCAGAAGATCGATGGAAAGGATAACTTGACCGACCCATTTGCTAAAGTCTTTAGAGTCAAAGAGTTCGTTAAACACAAATGGAAGATAGGTATTAGATACTGTATCGATTGATTTAGTCCAAGTGGGAGTTGTTAGGCAATATATCCTAAAGCCAATCGTTTGGACGATTGTGCTCTTTATAATTTGTATATGAATTAATAAAAATTATTTGATATATTCATTATAAGGTTACATCTTTCTTGATTGAACTCTAATATTATGATAAATTTTTCAAAACTATATGGCAATCGATAAAAGAGAATTTATCAAATAGTTCTTAAATATATTGACAATCAGACAAAATGATACATCATTAAAGAACAATGATGTTTATCAAGTGTAGATCATTGTATGCCATATAAGTTGGTTGTCCTCTTAATCAAGGAGTGCAGAAATACTGGTATGGCATACAAGTGAGATGTAGGAGTACATCGTCACTGAACAAGTGACTCACCCGTGGAGTGCTCTACTGTCAAGGACTGCTGTGAAAAATATGGGTATAAGTGTCCCTCAGATCTGAGATCACCATGGTGACTTGCAAGTAACTCACTGTGCTTTGATGTCAGACTATCTGAATTTTTATTTCAGTGATGAAAGATTTTTTGGCACATCAAGTACTTGTGACAGTCGGTGTGTGGATCAAGATGAGATTGATCTCTCTATATTTTTGGAGTTGATATATCACTATATTTTAATTGAATAAGACCTCTATCGGGATAATCTATATCATAGGTCCAAGATTTTTAAAAAATTGAAACACAATGTGGATGACTAATCCAGGATTGAGAAATTAAACCCTAAATTATCTTGAGCATTCAAGATCAAAGAGATGAACTATGTGATAACCATATTTTTAGATTCTTGAGTATTACTTTGCAAATATTCGACTTATCCGAATGTCAGGAACTATTGCTAGATAGTAACTTTGATTGGTACAGAAAATAGTTCTTGTGCTATCGGCTTAGTGTTTGAACCTATAGAGTCACGTATAAAAATCAGACAAAGTAGGAAAGAATTGACCTAAGTCTATATATTCAATTTGAAAGTATGTGACTTGATTGAATAAATAGATTAACTTAATTAAGAATTAAGTTTGAGGTCATATGGGATTAAACAGTTGACTATATCTAACTAGCACTGGACATAAGGTTCAGTTTAATTTTGAAGATGATAATGATCTGATCAATGATCCAAGAGATTTATGAGAGATTAAATTTATATTTTAATTAATTTTAGATTAGATCTGATTTAATTAAAACTTAATTAGATTAAAATTTAAGTTATACTTGGATCAGAATCTCAATTAGATTAGGA
Organism: Elaeis guineensis; assembly: GCF_000442705.2. Taxonomy (NCBI): domain Eukaryota; kingdom Viridiplantae; phylum Streptophyta; class Magnoliopsida; order Arecales; family Arecaceae; genus Elaeis; species Elaeis guineensis. Next base: position 134,956,798 of record NC_025996.2, read on the forward strand.
TTGACAGCCTCTTCGAGTTTGGTTCGAATCCAGTTCGAATCAGATTCGAATTGGACTTAGATTAGATCCAATTTGAATTAGGTCCAAACAGTCCAAAATCCCAAGGACTCTCTCTCATGAAGTGCCGACTAAGAAAGGAGGGAGCACTATTTTAATGCCGCACCATATTGTTCACGCATGAAGAGTTCTTGCGTGAGCATAAGGAGTCCTTTCTTAGTTTGGTTTTCTAGTTGGTTAAGGCTGACCTAATTCAAATCAGATTGAACTTGTGTCCTGAATTAGTTGGGACATTGATTAGATGGGGCGCATCATCTACTTAAAGGGGAGAAACTAAAATACTGGTACAATACCACCATGAGATAGTGAGAGGGTGTGCGTGTCCAAGAAAGGGAGGCATCCCTTGATTCTCGATGGAGAGTTTCTTGGCTTTTTTCCTAGACATAAAGACTCCCTTATGAGATTGAATCTCAATTCTCCTTGCTTCCTTTCTAAAGATTGATGCGCAGGTCTTCATCCATTTTTCTACGGAGCCTGACGTGTGCATGAAGTAGAGGGTCTATATGTTTAGACCTCGCGAGGCTTTGGATTCAAAAAATCCTCAATATTTGATTCCTATTCTGCTACAATCAAGATAAATATGAATATTATATTACCTTTAGAATAAAAAAATTTTTAGATGCACCTGACAATCTGATCGGATCGGATGATTTTTTTTCTTCAATATAAGTGTTAGGAAGCCGTATATATTGTTCAAGACATCATATATATTTATAAGAAATCATATATATTATTTGGGATGTCATATATATTTACAAAAAGTCATATACATGATTCAGGATGTCGTAAAGGCATAAAAAGTTATATATATAGTTTAAAATATCATATATATTTATAAAAAGTCATACAAGATATGAGGAACTAATAAAACTATTCCTTCTTTGTTCTACGAAAGAAAGGATATTTTCGTCACTAAAAATTAAAAAAAAAGCTAAATGGTATTAAATATCTGTCCCATCTAAGTACGCTATGTATCCCAATATTATTGGGCGGTGCACACCTATTACACCATACGCGGTGTACAAAGACTTTCCATAATTTAATATTTTTTATGCCTAAGCCTAGCTCGTGATCAACTCTTTTATAGATCTAATCTCTTGAGATTTTTTAGATAGATATACTTATATATACATAGAAGGGATTGGGGCAGGAGATGAGGGTGTTGAAGCCGGGCGCGGTCCGATTGGTGGGGATTTGGTGTGCGCCAGAGTTGGCGTACAGGCTCTGTCTCCAATCGGGTTGCCACCTTCATAGTTACCAGCCACAAGGTATCCTTCTAGAAGCCTTGTGAACAAAATCTGATGATGGTGGCCCAACCAATAATTCTTTTTTTCTAAAAAAAGGGGAGGAGATAAGTTGTCTCTAGGACATGATATGACGAATAGCAACTTTGATATTCTTTTATGTTGCCACTAATATTGCAATAGTAATTGCAAGTTTTGTTGGTTGTTAGTGTAATTTACAATTTATATTATTTTGGATTGATTATTGTTAAGGTGTTGAGGTATTTTGTTTCTTGTTAAATTACAAAATATTGACTTCATTAGTTTTCAAGATTGTTGCATTGCTTTAGTATTCTATATATTGGAGAAAGTGGTTCAGCTTAACGGTGCTCTCTACTATCATATGATTATTCATGGGAAAGTAGTAGATTATAATGTTATTAAAATTTGATAGTATTTTCATACATGATGCGAAAGAGTTGAATCAACTAATGTTATTTATGTCGTTGGTGTACGATCTACTGGTTTGACATGTATCATTGTCGTAAGGCGCAAGTAATTAAAGTTCTAAGATTGTAGCCTACCTAGAGCAATGACTCCTCCGATGGTGAGCAACGGCAGGTCATGGAGGTGTTATCGCTAGACGATATTCCAAATATTTAGCTTCCCGACATAGGCCTCGAGCTGAGCTGTATAGATCCACTAGTAAATTATCTCCTCAATGGTTTCCTTTTAGTCAATTTGGCTTAAGCTCGAAGGATTGAGTGATGAGCCCCTAGATATGTCTTCTTAGAAGGAAAGTTCTATTAGAGATTTGACTCATTACCCCTACTCAAATATCTTCAGCTGTCTGGAGCCGATTGCTCTCTTTGGAGGTACATGAGAGCATCTGTGGGAATCACCTAGAGGACAGGTCATTGACCTATAAAGCACTCCAACAAGGATACTACTGGCTGATCTTGCAACATGATGCCATCAGACTTGTCAGGAGATATGATCAATACTAAAGATAGGCCAATACCCAATGCCGACCAACAGTAAAGCTCACACCGGTTTCCACATCTTGGCCTTTCGTATAATGGAGGATCGACATTCTTAGTCTTTTCTCGCAAGCAACCGGATAAAGAAATTCTTCATTATTGCAATCGACTATTTTACAAAATGAGTCGAAGTCGAGCCGCTGGTGCAAATTATCATGAAAAGGATTCGAGACTTCATTTGAAAGACAATCATCTATCAATTCGAACTATCCTGAGCCATCATCACAGACAACCGATGATAATTCGATAGCTTGAAGTTCAAGAAGTTTTGCTTGGAGCTTCATATCGACCATAGGCTCACCTCGGTCAGACATCCTTAATCCAACAGAAAAATCGAGATAACTAATCGAATTATTTTACAGGATTTGAAGACGACATTGGGCCAAGCCAAAGGACTTTGTACTAAGGAGCTATGCAGCCTACTAAACCACTCATCAGATTCTGACTATAGAGACACCTTTCAATCTTGCCTTCAGAACTAAATCCATAATTTTGATCGAGATTGATCTTTCAATGATCTAGTTGAGAACTATGATGAGCAAGTCAATCCAAATCAGCTTCAAGTAAGTCTTGACCTACTTGAGGAGATAAGAGAGCGAGCTCAGATCAGGATGGCCTCGTACCAACAATGGATAGCTCGATATTACAGCATCCAAGTCAAATCAAAAATTTTTTGATCTGACGATCTCACGCTTCGATGAGCAAAAGTGTCTAAGCCAGTCGAGCAAAGCAAATTATCTTTGAATTGGGAGGGCTTGTATCGAATCTCGAAAGTTGTCCGACTAAGAGCCTATAAGCTTGAAGAACTTGACAACATGACTATCTCTCAAACTTGCAATACCAAAAATCTAAAATTGTATTGTTAGTAAGCTTCTGAGCTTATACAGTTGAAAATATCAATAAAGCATATTGTTCCTTTTAGTCTCTTTTTGAGGATTTTTATGGAAAAGTTGCAAAATAATGTAGGTCAGGATCAAATTGATCTTATAAGGGATTTTTTGGTTCCAACCATTGATCTTTAAATAAAGAGAAGTGACTGTGGTGGGATTCGACAGACCTCTTAAAGACATTCCAACTCTGACTGGGACCTCTAAACAAACACTCGCAAGCCATCTACTATATGCAGACACTCGGGCTCTAGCCTAGATCTCCTCGGCTTGATCAATAGATCAATCTCTTAGAGATATCCTGGCTCTGGCTAGGACCTCCAAATTTATGCTCGGCCAAAACCAACCTCAACGAGATATCTCAACCCCAGTCGGGATCTCCAAAAGTTGAGATCGGAAACTCCCGACCTTGAAAGACTTTGGCCTCAACCAAAAATTGTGTTCAGATGATTAGCAATGACTATAAAATGGCTTACAACTACAAAATAGTTCTATCCTTGGCTAGAAAACCTATATTCGGGAAGATCCCAACACAAGCCACTTCAATTAATGAAAAGCTCCTAAGACAAGTTAGATGTGGACTTTAATCTAAGATCGAGTCTGCTTCAGTTACGATATGAATCCAAGCTTGAAAGTCTACTGCGAACTCAAAACAAAAGAAACAAAGCATACAAACAAGATATAAAATGTAATAAAAATGAAATTTATTTCATTAAGTTTGGGACTTCAGTCATGAACTACTTCAGTTACAAAAGGAAAAAATCTAACTAAAGAAAGTAAAAAGCTATAAAGGAAATAAACACTAAAGGGCCTCCTCAGTGGAGGGCACAACCTCGACTTTGACTTCAGCTTCGGAGGTAGATCCGGAGACATTGACTTCAATAACAGCATCAATAGCAGGCTCGACAACAAGCTCAATAGTGGGCACCTCAAGCGTGGCTCTAGAAGTGGAGCTAACATTTGCACCATCTTCCTCAACTTTGAAAGCTGAGTCATTATTTGCACCATCTTCCTCAGCTTCATCTTTGCTTTCTTTAAGATTCAAGCAACTTACATTGACCTCAGGGAAGAGCCATGCTACCTACACTTTGTACAAGCCAAAGCCCAAGACGAAGGCTAAGGCTGAGCCTTCGATGATCTTCACTTCAAAGGCCACAAAAGACTTGTATCCCATCATAGCCCAAAGCTTGGCTTCATAAACTCTCATCGACTTCTCAACAATGGGCCTCGCCTCAACTATCTTTATCCTATCTCCTCAGCCTCCTTTCGAGTTGCTTCGCTAGCCTCTAGCTCGATAACTCTCTTCCACTGGATGTCAACTATAGTCCTCTCGAAGGTGATCATCCACTCGAATACCCCCATCTTGTTTAGGGCTTGTTAAAACATGAAGCGGGCCTGAGAAGCCTCTTCAGCTACTTTTTTTGCCTTTTCATTAGTAGCCCAAGCTCACACCTCATCAACATGGGCCTAATCTTCTAGCTCCACCTTAGCTCATGGAAGCCAAGGACTCCTTTGCTAAGCATAACAAAATCATGAATAAACTGTAAAAGAAAAAGAGAATTTGACAAAGTGTTAAGTCAAAAGCATCAGAACAAATCAAAAGTGTTGCAAAAGAAAACTTACTGAAATAAGTACAATGTAGCCTGAGCTCACCACCTCATCTGCATAACGAGCTTTGGTTGCTGATTGGTCAGCCAATAGAAGAACCAGGTGCATTAGCTCCTGGGCAAGCCAATCATCTTAAAATTTGGAGTTAGATCTCTGGATTATCTTCAATAAAGTGATGAAATCTTTCTCGATCCCAGATGTGAGGACCCGACTTTGGCTCTTAGAGCTGAAAAGCTCGAAATGATGGAGGATGGCATAGTCCTTGTTAATGTAATAGGCATCGGCATTCCATCGGGCTTTAAGCCCAGTCCGACTCTAAAGAGGTCAGTGTAACTGACCTCAAAGAAACTACAGCTGTGGCCTCTAACTTATCATCGACTTTGATTAGTTTGATGCTCGAGGTTCCAAGAGTTTGCATCAGTACGGGCAATGGAGCTACCACCCTCTGCTTTTTCTTCCTCGATGAAGAAGCTTCTCTACCTAAAGAACCCGATCTCTTCTTCAGGGTGAACCTCAAAGACTCCAAGGTTAGCCTCATCACTGCAACACCGAGCACAATAAGTCAATTATCTCAAAAACTCAAAAATAAAAATATAAATATATAAGTCAAGAAGATCAGCCATATCTCAAGGATATACCGAGCTTATTTTGGTGTCATATAGAGCCTGCTTGATCAAGAGCTCCTTCATCGATGACATTTTGATGTCATGTAACATATTGAAGTGCTCCTTGATCTTGAGGAGTGGCTCTACTTGTTTATTTAGGAAAATCTGAGGGTGACATCTAGCAATAGCTAAAGCCCCATGGGAGGTTGGAAGAAACGAAGAAAAAATGGCCTTTCCAGTGTGGATTAAAGAAGGCAACCGTTTGACGATTTGGCAACCTCTGTAGGATGAAAAGTACTATCAGCCCTTATTACAAGAATATCTCTTCGAAGTAAAGAGGGCTCGAAAAAGTGAGCACCAAACTGGATCTGAAGTAGATCACACAAGAGGATAAAGATGATAATCATCCGAACACCATTCGGACTGACTTAAGTGTGAATTATTCGATAAAAATTGAAGAGATTCGCAATAAAGGCATAGAGAAAAAAATGGAGTTTGGCTTAAAAGGACTCCTCATAAATTCTGAGTCAGCCCTTAGGAGCATTTGTAATCCGATCATTCCCATCAAGTAGTTCTAATCGGTACCGATCTTGGATGCGGTATTAAGTTTGAATCCTTTCTAAGTTGGATGGAGAAAGAGTGGACCGCTCACTAGTCGGCTCATACTCGGGACTACGTAAGCAATTAGGATCAAGGGATCTAGATCCAGCCAAGGAGCCTGAATTAGTAGTGATCCAAACTCCTACTTTGGACCAAGCCTAAAGAGGGTCAATCGAGAACCTGCCTAGCCAATCCGAGGAATTCCACCCCAAGTTTCACTACCATTAGAGCTCATGAAGATCGAAAGAAGGACAAAAATAATGAAAAAATACTAAGAAAATGGAACTAATGGTAGCATAAGGAACAATAGAAAGAAGGGTCGAGAGGAGAAAATCCTAAAAATTGGGGAGAAGACACAAAGAACCATAAAAAAGGAAGGGAGGACTGACTGGGTACTTTGACGAGGGCTCAAAAAAAATCACAAAGCATCGATGATGGCAAGCGAACGATGCGAGTCCTCTCCGACAGCAATAAAGTGGGAAATCGACTAAAAATGAAAAAAAAAGAGAGGAGAAGAATCCCTATTTATACTATCACTAATGGCTTAGATTGGAGCAATGGTTCGTTGCACCTATCAAGATTTCAACACATGTTAGCTATGAACCAGCAGTAACTTATAGTAATTATGGAGGCATACGCCTTGCCATGTGCCAAATATCTAAAGGATCTTTGGATCAAATTATTTTAAATGATTTCAGTGTGCCACTTTGATTCGTGCACCTTCATAATTACAGCATCTCAATTGAAGAGCCATCATAATTTTCAAATATAGAACCTTCAACATAATGGCAGAAGCACAGAAAAATAGCATCAACCCAAAAATATTCCACCTCAAAAACTTCCAACAATAGAAAATGGCTCATCTGGCTAAGTACTCTCATCGCCTAAAGTCGACAAGTCACCTCGGGCTCAAGAGTTGGGAGGCAAGTGTTGGGACTTGAGAGAGTGAGCCAATTTCCCAATCAATATGGTTTGATCCTCGAATGAGAGATGACTCACTACTTATACATGTATTGATAACCACCCTGATGAAGGAAGAACACAGAGGGCAGAAAACCCCGGAGTGACCTCTATCTAGGGAAAAATTTGACCCTGGATGACAATCGACCTCGAGCTTGGACACTAACCAACTACAAAATCGATGGACTAGAAGGATCAACTGACTTCGGATTTAGCTGAAGTCCCACTTCATCCGTGTACTAACCACATCACTGAGAACCCCATCCTTTCGACGATGAGATGCAAATCCTCAAAGATAGATTGCAAGTATGTATCTCGATATGGAGATCCGAGTCTACTTGGATCAAGCATAGTGCCATATTAAAGAGCTGACTCGATCAATAGTACACAACTAACTGGCCTCGATAAGTGTCGACAACTGATCTGCTCGATAGACAACCAGTGCTAATTGTATATCTGAAGATATCGGAGCCGTTTCCCTAAATCTCATGCTAATGGGTTTAAGTGTCATACATAATTCTTCTAGATAACATGCATAATTTTCGTCTATACCTAACATGTATAGCAAGCACACCATTTTCTATAATAGGTATAGATTCTGCAAAGCTGTTACTGAGCTTGCTGGTAATAGACAATTACTCTCTCTACATAAAAGGGAATGAAGGAGACCCTCAGGGAGAAATTTTTTCTTTCTCCACAAAAGAAAAGCCTAGACTCTTTTATTCTTCCTCCTTATTCTACTGTTCATAAAAGCTTCGGCTGACTTAAATATGGGAGGATTCACTACTAGAAAATTTTCGATGAGTGGACTTTCTTATAGGTTCTCTTGGAGAAGGAATACTCTATCTCTAGTGAAAATCTTCTCCACATCGGCCGGTGATCAACCTCCATCTCGGTATGAGTCCCAGCCCAGCCATAGCAAGAACCGGAGACTCTCAACAACAATAATAACATCAAATTCCGTCCATAAGTCATCTGGTGAAGCCAATTGGTGCATTATTTATGGTACTCAAACGTGGATGGATATCAAAATGAAAGTGCAAAGAACTTAAATAGCTTCACGAGGGATATAAAATCACAGCCCAGCTCGGCCATCTCCAAAACACATGATCACAATCCCACCATACATATATAAACTACATCAGCTTAAGATTTCACGCAATATTGAACTTCAACGGATTAATATAAAGCGGTAGCATCCAACAAAAGAGACAGGGCTAAGATGACTCAAACATCAGGCTTGATAGCCTTGCTATACCCAGTCTGGTCATCATAGTATCTAGACCATAGCATCACCCCTCCATACTTGGTAGACTTCTTTAGCGCCGGAAGCACCTGAGACTTGAGGTCCCCGACGGGAATGAACCCACTTCCCGCCGCATCTGGCGCTGCCGGCAAGCCAACGAAGACATTGGTGGCCTTGAGCCCCGACGTCCACTGCTTCCAAGCATCCTCCAGGTTGGTCACATGCCCCGAAGAATACTGGCATGGTGGACTGTTGTAGAATTGCACCCAGACGGAGTCGAAGAGCCCGGTGTCAAGGGCTCCGCCGACCCAAGCATCCGGGTAGAGACACTGCGGCGCTGCCGTCAAGTAGACCTTCTTCCCCTTGGCACTGTAAGCCGAGAGGTACCTCGCTAGGTCGTCGTAGTGGTCCGGGCTCCCTCCCTCGATGTCAAAGTCGACGCCGTCGAGCACCGCATCGCCTAGAGGCCGAGAAGAGGAGTGCCCACCGAGGTAGTTGTTCCAGATATATCGAGCCACCTGCCTGGCGTCATCTTTGGAAGTCAAAGAGTAGGCCCCAGCATCGCCGCCAATGGAAAGCATGACCTTGACGCCTTTGGCCTGGCTGGACTTGATGTCTTGGCTAAAGCTGCCGCAGCCATTGGAGAAAGGGTCGCAGTGGCCTGCGAGGTTGAGCTGCGGAGTGTTGCCGGCGCCGAAGGTGCAAAGGAAGGCCAGGTTGACGAAGGCATAGTCTCCGGTGGCGCAGGTCTCGTCGAGGGTGCCCTCGTTGCCGTTCTGACCCCAGTAGATGGCGATGCGTCCGGCGTCGGAGAGGGAGAGTACCAAGTAAAGGATTAGGAAGAGGATGAACCGTGCAAGACCTGAAGGTGCCATTATTCCTTGGTGGGGTATTGGAAAGAAGGAAATAAACTAGAGGTTGGATTAGCTCGGTGCGGCGAAGCAGCACTGGGCTGGGATTTTATGTAGGGTGTGAGCATTTTGTCGCTTGTGTGCCAAAAGCTAGCGCGCCAATTCGGTTATGGTGGAATGCAAGCTGGCTGCGTCCGCAGACAAACATGGTAAAAATACTCTGATTTTCATAGCTAGCTTGCTACGTGAGTACGAAATGGGTTGACGTGAAAGTTACGTAAAAGATTAGCTTGCACACGATAGCTCCACTGCAGAGATCGAGTGCCGTATATCCTCCAATATATACAAGATAATAAGATATTTTAAAAGTTATATATCAATCTTACTGTATATATATTGATTTGCACAAAGATATGTATTAGTGGCTATGAGTATAGATTATATTGTTTTCAAATATTGGACCTGAAGTCGAAGCTCTTCGGTCAAAAGAGAGTGGTACTGTGGCACGTTGAAATTAAACTTAATTTTTCTAAAAGATCCTACAAATATAAAAAAAAAGATTTCTCTACAAAGTCCCATGAATATAGAAAAAAAATTTCTCTAAAAGACCCCACGAATATAGTAGGAGACTTTCTCTAAAAGGCTCTACAAAATTTAAAGATTTTTATCATTAAATTCTAAAATATCTAGCATGCAGAAAGTTTCATGAAGTCCTATAAATATCTCTTGTAATCCTTTCCTTGTAACCAAGTAAGCTTTTAAAATTCAAGTCTTTCTTATTTACCTATCCTCTATTCTGTCTCTCTCTACAATAGAATTTCTTCTAACTCCTTCCTAAGTCCATTATACTTGGTATCAGAGCCTCAAAAGATCTATGGCCTCCATGAACTTTGTTCAATCCCAAATACCCAAATCCACCAAAGGCAATTATGATAATTGATATATCCAAATGAAGGCTTTGCTCGGATCCCTTGACGTTTGAGATCTTGTAGAAGACGGCTATGCGGAGCCGACCGGAGATGAAGCAACGCTCATACAACAGCAAAAGAAACAAAATAAAAAGTCAAAAAAGAAAAACAAGAAGGCCCTCTACACACTCCACCAAAGTGTAGATGAAGACATATTCGAAATCATCGCTGGAGCCACAACATCAAAGGAGACATGCGACTTACTACAAAAGATACATAAAGGAGCAGAAAAGGTGAAGAGATTCAGCTACAGTCTTTGAGGTCAGAATTTGAATCTTTCAAAATGATAATAGCAGAATCAATATCTGATTATTTTTCAAGAATGATGTCTATAGTCAATCAATTGAAAAAAAATGGTGATGAAATTATCGCTGTTCGAGTCATGGAGAAAATTTCGCACTCTTTCGATGCAAAATTTGACTTCATTGTTTTAGCTATTGAAAAATCAAAGGAACTGGAGGAGATGACTATAGAGCAACTCATGGAGTCTCTACAAGTATATAAACAAAAGCTTTCCAAGAGGATGGAGGAAAAATTCGTCGAGCAAGTACTTCAAACAAATCTCACACTACAAGAGAGGTGATCCAAAAGACAAAATAAGTTTCCACGATCGAAGCCATGAAAGAAGAAGAAGAGGTGGAAGATTCCATCAAGAAGGAGACATAAGAGACTTCCATGCTCGAAGATATGATAGAGGAAGATTTTCTAATCCTAGTGGAAGAGGAAGGTATGCACAACAAGCACCATATTATTTTGTTTGCAAAAAATATGGATAGTATGCTAAAGATTGTTAGTACAAAGATAATACTAATTATGTTGATGAGAAAATTTATTTTATAAAAGAACAAGAAGAAGGAGCAATCCTACTCTTGACCTACAACAATACTACTAATGTTGTCCAAAGAAGTACTTGGTACCTTGACACACGTGCTAGCAATCATATGTGTGGCATGAAGGATATGTTTTTTAAGATGGATGAAAGCTTCAAAGGCTCAGTGACTTTTGATGACTTCTCTATAAGGTCAGTTGAAGGAAAAGAAAAAATCCTCATCAAGCTCAAAAATAGTACATAAAATTTTATATCGGATGTTTATTATATTTCAGACATGAAAAGTAACATTCTTAGTTTGGACCAATTGCTTGAAAAGGACAATGACATTCACATGAAAGAATTAGGTCTTTCTATTAGAGACAACAACAACACTCTTATTGCACATGTTCCTATGTCAAATAATAGAATGTTTGAGTTAAGTTTGCATGTTGATGATTCTTCTTGCATGATGGTATAAATTTTTGATGATTCTACTCTATGGCATCTTAGATATGGACATTTAAACTTTAATAGACTAAAACTTTTGTCCAACAAGAATATGGTAATAGAGATGCCTTAGCTGAAAATATCCAAGAAAAAATGTGAAACTTGTATAGTTAGAAAGCAACAAAGGAAAAGCTTCATTTTAGGAAGATTAAGAAGAGCAACAAAATCATTGGAGTTGATACATTCAGATATTTGTGGCCCGATCAAACCAACATCAATGGGAGGTAACAAATATTATCTCTCCTTCACTAATGATTATTTTGAAAAGATGTAAATTTATTTGTTGAAAAAAAAGAGTAAAGTATTTCAAAAATTTTAAAAATTCAAGTCTCTTATTGAGAAACAAAGTGGTTTTCAAATTAAAACTTTAAGATCGGATCATGGCAACGAGTATTTGTCTAATGAGTTTTCAAATTTTTTCAAAGAACATAAAATTTTTTATCAAGTTATCATGCCTTATTCACCTCAATAAAATAAAGTTTCAGAAAGAAAGAATAGAACTATTTTAAATATGGTTCGATGCATATTGAAAGATAAAAATATACCTAAAAAATTTTGGAAAGAAGCAGTTACTTGTGCAGTTTATTTGTTAAACAAGTTTTCCTTAAAAAAGCTTTACAATATGACATCTGAGCAAGTATGGAGCTTATACAAGTCTAAGGTTGGTCATCTTCGTATCCTTGGAAGTGTTGCTCATGTCAAAGTGTCTGAAAAGAAAAAAATCAAACTTGATGACAAAGGAGAAAAGTGCATTCTTTTAGGCTATGCTGAAAATTTAAGTGGCTATAAGGTGTATAATCCTATTACAAAGAAAGTGATCTTCTCAAGAGATGTTGATTTTGATAAAAATCAAATGTGGAGTTGACAACATAATAACAAAATACAAAAAAATAAGGTATATATTAAAGAAGAAGAAGAGCTAAAGCATCAAGAAGAAATTCCATCAACCCCACAATAAAGTCCAAGACATCCATCTCCACCAAAAAGTTCAAATAGTTTATTCTCAAGAAGAGTACACACAAGTTGGAGTATCTAAGAATTGCTTGACGTCACAAGATATTTTTATGCTAATGATTATACTATGTTTTACCATTTTATAGATTGTGATCCAATTGAGTTCCATGAAGTAAATAAAGAAGAAAAACAAAGAAATGCCATGCATGAAAAAATTTTATCAATTTAGAAGAACAACACCTGGAAACTCACAAATCTTCTCCAAGGTCATCAATCCATTGGAGTCAAATGAGTGTACAAGACAGACAAATGCAAGAAGAGAAATTGAAAAGCACAAAGCCCGCTAGGTGGTGAAAGGTTACAAACAACAATATGGTATTGACTACGTTGAAAATTTTCCTTCCGTTGTTCAAATGGAGATGGTACATCTTTTATTTTCTTAGTGACTCAAATAAAATAGAAAATTTTTTAAATAGATGTGAAATCAGCTTTCTTGAATGGCTATTTAGATGAAGAAGTCTATGTAGAACAACCTTTGGGTTTCATTTAAAAAAGATAAGAAGAAAAAGTCTATAAATTCAAAAGAGCTCTCTATGGATTGAAACAAGTTCCATGAGCTTGGAATACAAGGATTGATAAATATTTTATTGAAAATAATTTTCAAAAATATCTTCTTGAACATTCTCTTTATATAAAGACTAACAATATTGGTGGTGTTCTATTTGTCTGCCTATATATGGATAATTTGATATTCACAGAAAATAGTCTTGTAATGATTGAAGATTTCAAGACTTCAATGATTAAAGAATTTGAGATGATCTTGGCTTAATGTCTTACTTTTTAGGCATTAAAGTCAATCAATCAAATGAAGATATATTCATTTTACAAAACAAATATGCAAAGGAGATTTTGGAGAAATTGAACATGGAGAAGTACAATTTTAACAACACCCCAATTGAATACAACACCAAATTGAGCAAAGATGGAGAAAAAGATCTTGTCAATCCAATATATTACAAAAGTTTGATTGGAAGCTTAAAATATCTCACAAGCACAAGACCGGATATTGCCTATAGTGTTGGAGTTGTAAGTCGTTACATGGAGAAGCCAAGAATGAATCACTTATTTGCCGCAAAAAAAATTCTTCAATATATCAAAGGTATATAAGATTATGGTATATTTTATTCATCTACTAACCCAATAAAACTAGTTGAATTTTGTGATAGCAATTGGGCTGGAGATATTGATGATAAAAAAAGCACAAGTCAATTTATTTTTTATTGGAGGTGCAGCGTTCACATGGTCTTCAAATAAGCAACAAATTGTTACACTTTCATCTTGTGAAGCAAAGTATGTTGCAGTAACAAATTATGTTTATCATGCACTATGGCTTCAAAAACTTCTACAAAAAATGAAGATTTCACAAGAAGAGCCAATAAGTATTTTTGTTGATAACAAATCAGCTATACAACTTGCCAAAAATTCAGTCTTCCATGATCGAAGCAAACACATCGACACAAGATTTCACTTCATTCAAGATTATATCAAAAATATAGAAGTACAACTTCTTCACATTCCAATAAAAGATCAAGTAGTCGATATCTTCACAAAATCTCCTAAGATGGTGGAGTTTGAAAAGCTAAGAAGGATACTTGAAGTCATGAAGGTTCAAGTTTAAGGAGGGGGGGTGTTGGAATTAAACTTGATTTTTTTAGAAAACCTTACAAATATAAAAAAAAAAATTATAAAAGATCCTATGAATATAGAAGAAAGATTTCTCTAAAAAATTCTACGAATATAGAAAAAAAAATTTTCTAGAAAGTCCTACGAATATAGTAGCAAGATTTCTCTAGAAGGCTCTGCAAAAATCAAAAATTTTTATCATGAAATTCTAAAACATCTAGTATATAGAAGGTTCCATGAAGTCCTATAAACATCTCTTGTAACCCTTTTCTTATAACCAAGTGAAGTTTTTAAAATTCAAGTCTTTCTTATTTACCTATCCTCTATTCTTTCTCTTTTTCTATAATAGAATTTTTTCGTACTCTCTCCTATGTCCATCACAGCAAACTCCATGAATTGGTGAGAAGCATGCAAGAAAGTCCCTAACCAAATTGTTTTCCGATAAGGACCCCTCCAATACTCAAGTCAGAGATGAGAATAGTGAGGGAGAGTAGATAAAAACTTTTTAAAAGAACGTACCTTAAGGGTTCCCATTTTTCTCTATTTATAGAGGGGAAAAAAGAGTCGTGCACGCTAGAGAGATCAACCATTCTCAGAATGTGTGCACAGATCACATTAGTGGGAGTTGTCCTTTTTTTGAGTTGAGGGCAATCTCTGGCTACAGCAGCCACCATTGCTACAGTAGCCACCATTCGATTTTTGAGTTGAGGACAATCTCTGACTAGATGCCCTAACTCCTCACACTGGTAACATCTGATTTTGCTCAAATCTCTCCTGGACTTGGATCGCCCTCATCACGATCTCTTATCACTCCGTCTACCACCTCCTGCTCCTCCAGAAGCCACCAAAGCTGAGCTATCGCTACCTGAGCTCGAAGTCGGGTTCTCCCTCCTGAGAACCTCATTCTGGAGTATCATCGCGGTGACTTCGTCCATCTTGATGGTGCTCTTCTCCACTAGAAGAATAGTTACCAAAGACTCGTATGAAGATGGAAGCGATGCTAGCAAAATCAGTGTCCTGGTCTTCTCCTCAATATTCTCACCAACGCTGAGAAGGTCGGTGAGGATCTTCTAGAAGTGGCTTAAATGCTCCTGCACACTCTGTCCCTTGGCCATCCACAGCTGGTAGAACTACTTCCAGAGGAAAAGAGTATTGGTGAGAGACTTCGTCCAGTACAACTTCTCGAGCTTCGACCACAGCACCATCGGAGAAGTCTCGCTCAGCACATAGATCACCACCTCATCCGTTAGGTACATGCGGATGGTACTCATCGCCTGTATCTGTAGCCATTTTCAATCCCGCACCTCTATAGCGGTAGGCTTCACATCGCACAAGAGAGCATTGATCAATCCTTGTTGGATGAGCACGTCCTTCACCTTTGCCTGCCACAAGAAGAAATTGCTCTTACCATCAAATTTGTTGATCTCCATCTTGATTGTTTCTGTCTTCTCCATCTTCAGTCTTGTTCACTACCGCTGCAATCTGCGTCCTTGTACTGCTTTACTCTGATACCACTTATTGGATGGATGTCTGGTCAGGACACTACCTCCCAAGACCTTTTTGGTACTGCACGATGCAGCAGGAAGAAAGAAGAAATAAAACAGAAAATAATCAAAATACGTAGATCAACCAAAAAGGGCTCGTCTCCATGGAGCATGCAAATTTCACTATGAGAAAAGAAATATTACAAGAGGAGATCTCACCCTCAACTCTCGTACACCCAATTTCTTCCTCACAAGAAGTTCTCTCACAAAAGCTCTCTCTAAGAAGACCCTCCTGAACCCCTAAAGAGACCACTGTCTGTTGTCCAGGAACCTCTCTGCTCCTCCTCACAGCGTTGTAACCTCTCTCTCTCCACAGGTGTTCTTCTTTGGTCTTCATGCGAAGTCGACTGCATCCACGAGATCACCAGGCTGCCCCATGGCCACACCACCATGCGTGGGTTCTCTCCCGTGAAAACCAAGCCACCATCACAAAAAAACCAAGCCACACAACTCCTGTTCACCTATCAGGCTCTTTCAAAGGGCTTAAACCGGAATTAGATTAGGTTTAGAAGTTCTAATCAAGCCCAAATAAGCTCCAAACCATCAGATCAACACCAGGATCAACCCACGCCCTCCGATCGTGCTCCGATCCACGGAATAGTACTGTGGACTGCGAAAAATACATGGAAAATGTCCACACGGTCCACGCCCTCCTCTGTGCACCGCCCGGTCCATGGCGGACCTGGCAATCGGGCCTTAAAGCGGGCCGCTGGGCCTGGGCCGCACCCCCGCACGCACGCCTGGGGGCTTGGGCCGGCCCATGTGCCCGTGCGCTCGGGCCTGAGCCGCACCCAGCCCACATGCTCGCCATGCCTTGGCCGTGCACCACCACCCGTGGTCGTGCTGTCGCCACTCCGCCAGCCCACCGTCGGCCGCCGGTGGTCCTCTGCTGCTTCGAGTTTCGTGCCGACTTCTCTCACACGTATCTTGGCCATCTGGATTTCGTTTGAAGTGATCTTGATCTCGTTGGACTTTATTTTTCATCGCGAACCTCATTGTAGACTCAATATAGATTGAATCTTGAGACATCAAATCTTAACAATCTGAAGTTGAAGCGAGGCTCCTTGGTCAGAATGGGGTGGTACTGCGGCATGTTGGAATTAAACTTGATTTTTCTAGAAGGCCCTACAAATATAGAAGAAAGATTTTTCTACAATTTTTTTTAAATATAGAAAAAAAATTTCTCTAGAAGACCCTACGAATATAGTAGGAGGATTTCTCTAAAAGGCTCTACAAAAGTTAAAGATTTCTGTAATTAAATTCTAAAATATCTAGTATGCAGAAGGTTCCATGAAGTCCTATAAATATCTCTTGTAACCCATTTCTTGTGACCAAGTGAAGTTTTTAAAATTCAAATCTTTCTTATTTACCTATCCTCTATTCTTTCTCTTTCTCTATAATGAAATTTCTTCCTACTCCCTCCTAAGTCAATTAAACTTGGTATCAGAGCCTCAAAAGATCCATGACCTCCATGAACTTTGTTCAATCCCAAATACCCAAACCCACCAAAAACAACTATGATAATTGATGTATCCAAATGAAGGCTTTGTTTGGAACCCTTGACGTTTGGGATCTTGTAAAAGACAGCTTTGCAGAGCCGACTAGAGATGAAGCAACGCTCACACAATAGCAAAAGAAACAAAATAAAAAGTCAAAAAAGAAAGACAAGAAGGCCCTCAACACACTCTACCAAAGTATAGATGAAGGCATATTCGAGATCATCGCTGGAGCTACAATATCAAAGGAGGCATGTGACTTACTGCAAAAGATACATAAAAGAGTAGAAAAGGTGAAGAAGATTCAGCTACAGTCTTTGAGGTCAGAATTTGAATCTTTCAAAATGATAATTACAGAATCAATATGTGATTATTTTTCAAGAATGATGTCTACAGTCAATCAATTGAAAAGAAATGATGATGAAATTACCACTGTTCGAGTCATGGAGAAAATTTTGCGCTCTTTAGATGCAAAATTTGGCTTCATTATTTTAGCTATTGAAGAATCAAAAGAACTGGAGGAGATGACTATAAAGCAACTCATGGAGTCTTTACAAGTACATGAACAAAAGCTTTCCGAGAGGATGGAGGAAAAGTTCGTCAAGCAAGTATTTCAAACAAACCTCACACTACAAGAGAAGTGATCCAAAAGACAAAACAAGTTTTCGCAGTCGAAGCCATAAAAGAAGAAGAAGAGGTGGAAGATTCCATCAAGATCAATTACAAAGAAATGAAGGAGACACAAGAGACTTCCATGCCCGAGGTCATGATAGTGGAAGATTTTCTAATCCTAGAAGAAGAGGAAGGTATGCACAACAAGCACCATATTGTTTTGTTTGTAAAAAATATGGGCAGTACGCTAAAGATTGTTGATACAAAGATGATGCTAATTATGTTGATGAGAAAATTTATTTTATAAAAGAACAAGAAGAAGGAGCAATCCTACTCTTGACCTACAACAGTACTACTGATGTTGTCAAAAGAATTACTTGGTACCCTGACACGTGTGCTAGCAATCATATGTGTGGCATGAAGGACAAATTTTTTGAGATGGATGAAAGCTTCAAGGCTTAGTGACTTTTGATGACTTCTCTATAAGGCCAGTTGAAGGAAAAAGTAAAATCCTCATCAAGTTCAAAAATAGTACACAATTTTATTTCGGATGTCTATTATATTTCAGACATGAAAAGTAACATTCTTAATTTTGGACTAATTGCTTGAAAAGGACTATGACATCACATAAAAAAATTAGGTCTTTCTATTAGAGACAACAACAATACTCTTATTTCACATGTTCCTATGTCAAATAATAGAATGTTTGAGTTGAGTTTGCATGTTAATGATTCTTCTTGCATGATGGTATAAATTTTTGATGATTCTACTCTATGGCATCTTAGATATAGATATTTAAACTTTAATGGACTAAAATTTTTGTCTAGCAAGAATATGGTAATAGAGATGCCTTAACTGAAAATGTCCAAGAAAAAATGTGAAACTTGCATAGTTAGAAAGCAACAAGGGAAAAGCTTCATTTTAGGAAGATCAAGAAGAGCAACAAAATCATTGGAGTTGATACATTCAGATATTTACGGTTTGATCAAACCAACATCTATGGGAGGTAACAAATATCATCTCTCCTTCACTAATGATTATTCTGGAAAGACATGAATTTATTTGCTGAAAAAAAGAGTAAAGTATTTCAAAAATTTAAAAAATTTAAGTCTCTCATTGAGAAATAAAATGATTTTCAAATTAAAACTTTAAGATCAGATCGTGGCAACGAGTATTTGTCTAATGAGTTTTCAAATTTTTTTAAAGAACATGAAATTTTTCATCAAGTTATCATGCCTTATTTAGCTCAACAAAATGGAGTTTCAGAAAGAAAGAATAGAACTATTTTAAATATGGTTCGATGCATATTGAAAGATAAAAATATGCCTAAAAAATTTTGAGAAGAAGCAGTTACTTGTGCAGTTTATTTGTTGAACAAGTTTTCCTTAAAAAAGCTTTACAATATGACACCTAAGCAAGCATGGAGTTCGTACAAGTCTAAGGTTGGTCATCTTCGTATCTTTGAAAGTGTTGCTCATGTCAAAGTGCATGAAAAGAAAAGGACCAAACTTGATGACAAAGGAGAAAAGTGCATTCTTTTAGGCTATGCTGAAAATTCAAGCAGCTATAAGTTGTATAATCCTATTACAAAGAAAGTGATCTTCTCAAGAGATGTTGATTTTGATAAAAAGTAAATATGGAGTTGGCAAAATAATAACAAAATAAAAAAAAATAAGGTATATATTAAAAAAGAAGAAGAGCTAAAGCATAAAGAAGAAATTCCATCAATCCCACAATAAAGTCCAAGATATCCATCTCCACCAAAAAGTTCAAATAGTTCATTCTCAAGAAGAGTACACAAAAGTTGGAGTATCCAAAAATTGCTTGACGTCACAAGACATCTTGATGCTAATGATTATACTATGTTTTACCATTTTATAGATTGTGATCCAATTGAGTTCCATGAAGTAAATAAAAAAGAAAAACAGAGAAATGCCATGCATGAAAAAATTTTATCAATCGAGAAGAACGACACCTGGGAACTCACAAATCTTCCCCAAGGTCATCAGGCCATTGGAGTCAAATAAGTGTACAAGACAAAAACAAATGTAAGAAGAGAAATTGAAAAGCACAAAGCCCGCTAGGTGGTGAAAGGCTACAAACAACAATATGGTATTGACTACGATGAAGTTTTTCTTCTCATTATTCAAATGGAGACGGTACATCTTCTTATTTTTTTAGCGGCTCAAATGAAATAATTTTTTTTTTAAATAGACGTGAAATCAGCTTTCTTGAATGGCTATTTTGATGAAGAAGTCTATTTAGAACAACCTTTGGATTTTATTCAAAAAAGATAAGAAGACAAAGTCTATAAACTCAAAAGAGCTCTCTTGGATAGAAACAAGCTCCATAAGCTTGGAATACAGGGATTGACAAATATTTTATTGAAAATGATTTTCAAAAATACCTTCTTGAACATTCTCTTTATATAAAGACTAACAATATTGATGGTGTTCTATTTGTCTGCCTATATATAGATGATTTGATATTCACAGAGAATAGTCTTGAAATGATTAAAGATTTCAAGACTTCAATGATCAAAAAATTTGAGATGACGGATTTTGACTTAATGTCTTATTTTTTAAGCATTGAAGTCAACCAATCAAATGAAGGTATATTCATTTTACAAAACAAATATACAAAGGAGATTTTAGAGAAATTCAACATGGAGAAGTATAATTCTAGCAACGCCCCAATCGAATATAACACCAAATTGAGCAAAGATGGAGAAAAAGATTTTATCAATCCAACATATTATAAAAGTTTGATTGGAAGCTTAAAATATCTCACAAGCACAAGATCGGATATATTGCCTATAGTGTTAGAGTCGTAAGTCGTTATATGGAGAAGCCAAGAATGAATCACTTAATTACCGTAAAAAAAAATTTTCGATATATCAAAGGTGCATTAGATTATGGTATCTTTTATTCATCTACTAACCTAATAAAGCTAGTTGGATTTTGTGATAGCAATTGGGCTGAAGATATTGATGATAGAAAAAGCACAAGTCGATTTATTTTTTATTGGAGGTGCAACATTCACATGGTCTTCAAAGAAGCAACAAATTGTTACACTTTCATCTTGTGAAGCAGAATATGTTGCAGCAACAAATTATGTTTATCATGCACTATGGCTTCAAAAACTTCTACAAAAAATAAAAATTTCACAAGAAGAGCCAACAAGTATTTTTGTTGACAACAAATCAGCAATACAACTTGCCAAAAATTCAGTCTTCCATGATCGAAGCAAACACATTGACACAAGATTTCACTTCATTCAAGATTGTATCAAAAATAAAGAAGTACAACTTCTCTACATTCCAATAAAAGATCAGATAGTTGATATCTTCACAAAACCTCTTAAGATGATGGAGTTCGAAAAGCTAAGAAGCATACTTGGAGTCATGAAGGTTCAAGTTTAAGGAGGGGGGTGTTGGAATTAAACTTGATTTTTTTAGACAGCCTTATGAATATAGAAGAAAGATTTCTCTAGAAGATCCTACGAATATAGAAAAAAGATTTCTCTAGAAGATCCTACAAATATAGTAGGAAGATTTCTCTAAAAGGCTCTACAAAAGTCAAAAATTTTTGTCATGAAATTCTAAAATATCTAGTATATGGAAGGTTCTATGAAGTCCTATAAATATCTCTTGTAACCCCTTTTTTGTAACTAAGTGAAGTTTTTAAAATTCAAATCTTTCTTATTTACATATCCTCTATTCTTTCTCTTTTTTTATAATAGAATTTCTTCTTACTCCCTCCTATATCCATCATGGCAGACTCCATGAATTGGTGAGAAGCATGCAAGAAAGTCCCTAACCAAATTATTTTCCGATAAGGACTCCTCCAACACTCAAGTCAGAGATGAGAATAGTGAGGGAGAGTGGATAGAAACTTTTTAAAAGAGCGCATCTTAAGGGTTTTCACTTTTCTCTATTTATAGAGGGGAAAAAAGAGTCATGCATGCTAGGGAGATCAATCGTTCTCGGAATGTGTGCACAGATCGCATTAGTGGGAGCTATCCTTTTGTAGCATGAGGATAGTCATATGTTTGCCATTTATCAGTGTAATCTGATCTCAAGAGTTGCGGCTTCCTTATCGGCTTCTCTTGTGGTTGCAGACTG
The DNA here is from genome assembly GCF_000442705.2 of Elaeis guineensis. Classification (NCBI taxonomy): domain Eukaryota; kingdom Viridiplantae; phylum Streptophyta; class Magnoliopsida; order Arecales; family Arecaceae; genus Elaeis; species Elaeis guineensis. The sequence continues at coordinate 134,978,573 of NC_025996.2, forward strand.
ATTACCTTCTCGAAAAGGCCTTCTTTCTAAGTCTAGATGTCTTATCAAATATGGGTTTATTGCTTTATACAAGAATATCTTTCTCAAGGCAGGCACGCCGATCTCTCATCAGCTCGGCCAAATCTGAGGTCGGAGTCCAACTTCGCCAAGCTCAAAAGAAGGGTAAACTTCCTGCTGCATAAGAGCCACTTATTTGATTTAGATCGCTGGATCTAACTCCTTCAGATCATCCACGACTGCCTTCCAAAGACTGAAGTCATGATCGATCGAGATCGAAGACATAGCCGGCCGAGACCGAGATGGAGTTCCACAACGGATTATATATCAAAAACCCATATATATATTGGCTGCTTATATACTATGTAATAATAAATACTGTATTTTAAATACTATGTATTAATTCATCTATGTATATATATCAATTTTTCTGCAGGTTTGTATCAGATGCTATTAAATATGTATCAAATAAACTTAAAGTATTTACCAAAAACCCATGAATCTAGTAAAGGTCGTTCATATGTATTGATCATTAGCAGGGTTTACCGTACAGTGTTGGACATACTGTTGCTTATCATTCAAATTCTGACGGTACTTAACTAAAAATCCACTAAACATCCGTCCTACATCTACGTAAAAACTATTCTCTGTAAGAACCAGATCTAGGGTTTCAGGGTTAGATCTTGAAACTTTTTCAAGATCATACAGCGGAAGACTAAAATAAATTAAAATTTATTTTCTAAAATTAAAAAATTTTTAGATCTAAGATCCTATTATATGATTATTACATAGTATTAAATCAGAAATTAAAATATATAAATATAGCATGAACTACATGTTGATCATATCAACATGTTTCTATACTACATCTAATATATGTATTAAACAATAGATCTGATCTATTACCTTGCAAGTTAGACGTTCTAACCTTGTTGATCTGGGCTTGAGGATGATGTTGCAAGCCGCACACGCGTCCGGCCTCTAGGAGTCGTCCACACGAGCCCACGAATCTCGATCAGAAGTCCTGCTTCAGAAAATCAGCACAGTATGCTAGTACTGCGCTGATCCTTCTTTGATGGTTGATCAGGTGCCTTCTTCTTCTTGATTTGGACTCTTCCAAAGATGAAAAGTAGAAGGAGGAGTTTCAGATCTGAGATGCTCTCAGAAAACTCAAGATAGAGGGAGGAAAGATATGAAAACAAAAATCCTAGAAGAAGACCCTCTTCTTCTTCACGTTTTTCTCTCTAGACACCCAAACTTGCATCTTTTATATCTCCACGACCCAAAGATATTTCTCTCTGATTTTTGGATGGCACAAAGGTCTCTCAAATCTTTAACTTCTCCTAAAATTTTATGAAGAAACTCATCTTATATAGAGAGATATGATAGAGTCCTTGTCTAGGTCAAACACCTAGTCAAGGCTTATCCAAACATGGCAAGTTAAAGGACGCCCAACTCTTGAGCACCTCCTTCATATTTTCATGCATGGATCACTAGAAAGGGTGCACAATGTATACCCTAAAAGCCACGAAAATTTCAAAAAAAAATTTAGATAAATTCGGTGCAAAATTGAAAGAGTTTTGGATTTCTAAAACTCTATCTCATAGAATTCGAAATCCAAACTTATTTCTTTTAGATTTGATCCAAACCACCTTCCATGTAAGAAAGAAGAGAGGAGACCTTTTGTGAACGTGGGAGAGATCTGGGAGAGGGCTTTTGTCGCACAAAATAAGTGGAGATTGGCATTGAATAAGAGAGAGGGCGTGGAGAAGGATTATGTGGCGCAAGGTGGAATCCTAGTCCTACTAGGATTTTGTCTTATGACTTGTTTTAATTTGGTTTCCCAAACCAAATCAAATCAAAATTAGATCAACCAATTAAAATAGGTCTTAACCCAATTAAGAACCTAATTTAATCAGATTAAATTAGATTTAAATCTGATTTAATTTTCTAATCAAATTAAAAATTAGATTGACCCAAGTCCTAGTTGAACTAGGACTAATTTTTCCTTGCACTTGGCTTATCCAATAAACCAATTGGACTTGATCCAATCAAGCCCAAACCAAATCTAATTAAATCATATTTAATTAGACTTAATCTCAGCCCATTGACTTAATCAAATTAAGCCAATTAGCAATCGAATTGCTAATCGATCATCCTGCAATACTTGCACTGGGTTAAATGTCAATCGTATTGATCATTTAACCCTAGAACGATTCTTAATCGTTGATCAACCATCCGATCGGATCATGAACTCTAATGTGTGTAACCTCATAGGTCCGAACCTAAACCGGTAGCATAGGAACAAATTCCTATACCAATCGAAGTGACCATCTAGCAATGGTACCCGACGATCGGATAGGTCGAATATGTAGAACAACATCCTTAGAACCCATGCGGATATAGTTTTCATATAATTCATCCCCTTGACCAAAATGATCATAGGACACCCCAGAGTTTAACTGTCAACTCTGATCAGGTTGTCCACATTGTATTTCAAAATATCAAATCCATCTGATGGATTACCCTGGCCAAGGTTTTGCAAAATTGAAATACAGCGACTCATTCTTCTCCAACTCTGGGAGTGGTCAATCCCATCTCGATCACACTCTGACTTCGCAAGTACTTGACTGTGCCCAGAAGCCTTCCGTCCCTGAATTAGAAATTCAGTTAGTCCAGTACCAAAGCACAGTGAGTTGCTTGCAAGTCACTAAGACGATTCAAGTCTAAGGGACACTTATACCTATATCCCATCAGAGACATTCTCGACAGCAGAATGCTCTGGAGTTGGTCACGTTCAATGACGATGTACCCTTACATCTCACCTGTATGCCATACCAGTGTCTCCACACTCTTTGGTTAAGAGGACAACCAACCCATATGGCCTACAACGACCTATGCTCGATAGAAGCTGTCGTCCTTATTAACAGCCTATCATTTGGTCGTGAACAGTTTTAAGGACTAATCGATAAATCTTCTCTTTATCGAACCTAAATAGTCCTAAGGACTTCATCATAACAACGGAGTTCATTAAAAGATGAAAGCTTATGATGAAGATGCCAAATATATTTTATTTATTAACAAATCAATTACAATACTTGGTTGCTCAACTGTCAACAGCTTGACGATTGGCTTTTTGAGACATATTTTCCAACATTCTCAACCATGAATTTTAGCTGTCGTATGTAATTTTTCAAATATAACAATCAAGCATGAAAGACAGAGTTTGAGAATGCATACGTACTGCAGTGTGTATAGCAATGCTCACTGAGGGGCTCAGCTTTAGCATCAAGGGACTCTGCTACCGTCTGCAGCCGCAGTTGGATCTAAGTATGATAAGATGGGAAAGCACACCCTACAATTTCCCTGGCAGCATGCATGAAGAGATACATCTTACATTTCTCTCCGCTTGCTCTCTTTGACCAAGAAAATCATGCATATTCTTCTCTACAAGAGCTTTTGCCCGACATTAGTGAGCATTTCATTAATTAAAAGAAAAAAAAAGATACACAAACACAACCAGATTACAGAAAAAAAAAAAAAAAAGGTGTGAACTTCAACTGCATACGCCTTGTTAAACTGTTCCTGATGCCTCTCGAGCCTTGCTTCATACACGCAAAAAGGAAAACTCCGGGGCTTTCCTCCAAGAGAGAATAGGGTGCCAACCAGCTGGACCGAGTCAGCATCATCGACCTTCCACAAGAGGAGTTATCCCATTCCTTCAAACTTGCTTTTCTTTTCCATTATTTGTCCTGCCCTATTTCCATTTTTTTGTTTTTTTGTTTATTTTTTTGAGGTGTGTCCTGCCCTATGTTTTCTTCGAACAGCACTCTTGTTTCATAATATTCTCACCATTAGGCCCTTGGTTGCCAACCCCGCCTGTCACTCACTTCTGTCAAGTTCTCATACAAATCTTGCGTGACTGCAAACTTAAAGTAGGACGTGGCTTTTTTGTCAGCAATTATCATTGGCTATAAACTATATTTTTTTTGAGTGCTAGTTCTATATCTTCTAACAATCATGTCATCTCAACCAGTTATACCAGTGAATATATCAATTTATCATGTTAGCTTTTGAATATATTCGTGGTCTAATTTTCAAACTCAGATTGGCATCTAATATATCACCTTAAATTTAAGAGGAACTGTTAAAATAATTTTAGATGATCACATAATTATGATCATATGATTTAAGAGATCACATGACAGTCTATAATATTTTTTTTATTAATATGATCTCATAATATATTTTTTATTAATAATATTCTATAATATTTTTTTTTATTAGCAAGAATATGTATTAGCTAATATTATTTTTCTTGTATGGTGTTTATATATTAGTATATGTAATCCTTAAGATATGACGAATAAAATTGAGATATAAATAATAAAATTTATTTTCTCTCTTTCTCTATTTTTTTCTTCTTCAACAAATATTTTAACAATCAACATCTATCCCTAAATCATCTAATGAAGCCAATTGGTGCATAAGGGTATTTCTCAAAAGTCATGAGACATGATCTATGCTCGTATCTATGTTGTGGATGAATTCTGCTAAGGTTTGCAATATTTTATTTGTTGACTCTCACAGATATATTTATTTTAGATTGATTAAATAAATATGATTTGTTAAAAAAAAAAAATGATGAGACATCAAAATGAAAGTGCGAAGAACTTAAATAACTTCATGAGCGATATAGAACCACACCTAGCTCGGCCATCTCCAAAATACATGATCACAACCCCACTATATGTATATGTATATATATAAACTACATCAGCTTAAGATTTCACACAATATTTAAATTCCCCAGATTAATATGAAGCACCAGCATCCAACAAAAGGAACACGGCTAAGCTAACTCAAACATCAGGCTTGATAGCCTTGCTGTACCCAGTCTGGTCATCATAGTACTTGGACCACAGCATCACCCCTCCATACTTGCTAGACTTCTTCAGCGCCGGAAGCACCTGAGACTTGAGGTCCCCGATCGGAATGAAACCACTCCCCGCCGCATCTGGCGCCGCCGGCAAGCCGAGGAAGATATTGGTCGCCTTGATCCCCGACGTCCATTGCTTCCAAGCATCCTCTAGGTTGGCCGCATCCCCCGAAGAATACTGGCATGGTGGATTATTGTAGAATTGCACCCAGACGTAGTCGAAGAGCCCGGTGTCGAGGGCTCCACCGACCCAAGCATCCGGGTAGGGACACTGCGGCGCCGCCGTCAAGTAGACCTTCTTCCCCTTGGCACTATAAGCTGAGAGGTACCTCGCCAGATCATCGTAGTGGTCCGGGCTCCCTCCCTCGATGTCAAAGTCGACGCCGTCGAGCACCGCATCACCTAGAGGCCGAGAAGAGGAGTGCCCGCCGAGGTAGTTGTTCCAGATGTATCTAGCTACCTGCCTGGCGTCATCTTTGGAAGTCAAAGAGTATGCCCCAGCACCGCCGCCGATGGAAAGCATGACCTTGACGCCTTTGGCCTGGCAGGACTTGATGTCTTGGCTCAAGCTGGTGCAGCCATTGGAGTAAGGGTCGCAGTGGCCTGCGAGGTTGAGCTGCGGAGTGTTGCTGGCACCGAAGGTGCAAAGGAAGGCCAGGTTGACGAAGGCATAGTCTCCAGTGGCGCAGGTCTCGGCGAGGGTGCCCTCGTTGCCGTTCTGGCCCCAGTAGATGGCAATGCGTCCGGCGTCGGAGAGGGAGAATATCAAGGAAAGGATGAGGAAGAGTAGGAACCGTGCAAGACCAGATGGTGCCATTATCCCTCGGTTGGGTATTGGAAAGAAGGAAATAAACTAGAGGTTGGATTAGCTTGGTGCGTCGAAGCAGTACTGAGCTGGGATTTTATATTGAGCGTGAGCATTTTGTCTCGTCTGCCAAAAGCCAGCGTGCCCACTCGGTTAAGGTGGAATGGCCCTGATAAAATTATTCTGATTTTGGTGGCTACCTTGCTTGCCGCAGAGTGAGTACGAAGTGGGATTACGTGAAAGTGACATGGCAGATTAGCTGACGTTACCTCCACGGCGGAGGCAAGACGACTCACAGTGTCCAAATTGATATCGTAAAAGCTTTGAGAATCCTACGCTGAATGATTGGCCTTCAAAATGCATCCGTTGACAGCTGATCATGGGCTGGACCTTGGATCTTCACACTATTCAATTTAATCATGCTTCGGGCTGGCCCTATATATATGTATAATTTAATATTTTCAATACCCGAGCCCAGCCCATGATCAGCTGTCTAATCTCTTGAGATTTTTCAGATATACACACACACATATAAGGGATCGGGGGAGGAGATGAGGGTGTTGAATTTATCTATAGCGGACGCATTGGGTCATATTAGGTAGTTGGTTTAGTTAGTCAGTTTTTATTTTGAAAATTAGTTATAACAAATATTATTCTCTCCTGACAGAAAGATTTGAAATAGAGAACAGAAGTAATATCTCTCTTTCTTTCTTTCTCTCTTTTCTCTCATTATTTTCTTCAGCAAATAGTTTTTTGCCCTTTATTTCTTACTTCTGGTATCAGAGCACCCGAAGATCCAACGGTGATTTTCAAATCTAGTTGAAGTAGAGATTGCAAAAGTGGAAGAGGAAAAAAGAGAATACCTCAAATGGTATCGGAATCGAATAGTGGCATGATCTAACCACAGATTCTATAATTCACCGATAAGAACTATGATCACTGGAGGATTCAAATGAAGATTTTATTCAGATTTCAAGAGATTTGGGATATGATAGAGAAGGAATTTGAAGAGCCCACAGAGAAAAAAGAAACCATTCTTGATGCAGTAAGAAAGACAGATCTGAAAGATAAGAGAAAGAGAGATCAGAAGGCACTTGTTTTCATCTATCAGAAAGTGTTGGGAATAGTGTCCCAAAGTCAATCGTCAGCCTGTTGACGGTTGTGCTCCTTTTTGTATTAGTACATGAATTATAAATAAATAAAAGTTATTTTGGCATTTTTTCATCACAAATGTTTCATCTTCTAATGAACTCCTGTGTTGTGGTGAAGTCCTTAGGACTATTTAGACTCGACAAAGGAGGATTTGTCGCTTAGTCCTTAAACATGTTCGCGACCAAATGATACGTTGTTACCAAGGACGACAACGTTTATCGAGCATAGGTCGTTGTGTGCCATATGGGTTGGTTGTCCTCATAACCAAAGAGTGTGGAGACACTGGTATGGCATACAGGTGAGATGTAATGGTACATCTGCACTGAACGTGACAAACTCCGGAGCTATTTCTGCTGTCAAGATTTGCTCTGATGGGATATGGGTATAAATGTCCCTCCGATCTGAGACCGCCACGGTGACTTGCAAGCAACTCACTGCACTTAGGCACTGGACTACCTGAATTTCTAATTCAGTGACGGAAGTTTGCTGGGTGTAGTCAAGTACTTGACTTGTCGGTGCGTGTGTCAAGATGGGATTGACCACTCCAGTTTAGGAGCTGTGTATAGTCGTGTTTCAATTTAGCAAAACCTTGACCAGGATAGTCCTAGTGAGGAGTCACAGGACTAATTGAGTTGAGCACGATTCGGATGATATCATCAGGGTTGACAGTTTAATCCTGAGTCGTCCTAAACACAGGGGTCAAAAGGAATGAATTATACGGTAACCATATTCACGTAGGTTCTGAATGTTGCGATTGCGATTATTCGACCTATCCGGTCATCGGGTACCATTGCTAGATGGTCACTTCGATTAGTATAGAAATTGGTTCCTGTGCTATCGGCTTAGGTTCGAACCTGCGGGGTCACACACATTAGAGGTTCCTTTCTGATCTGATGGCTGATTATGAGTCTTATCTATCTGGGACTCTATGATTGAGAATTAGGATTCTCTAATCATGAGTTCCACACATTTTGGGTACCGAGGTCAAAATTTTGAATTTCAAATTTTGAATTTGAAATTTGAACTCTTTGATCAGGGTTTCATATCGATGGTCTCTGATGCCTGATTGCCCATCGGATTTGGACTCAATATTTATGAGAGGTTTAATTAGTGATTTAATCACTAATTAACTCAATTTGATTGAGTAATTATTTTTGGATCAAGTCCAATTGAATTGGATTCAGTTTGGATTGACCCGATTAGGTTAAATGTTGACCTAATCGCTAAGGTGGTTTAGTCCCTGATTTGATCAGGGGTTAGGTTTAGTTAATTCCTGATTTGATTAGGATTTTATTGAGCCTAATTAAGCCTAATTATGTTGGGTTTAATCTGGTCTAATTGTGCTTGACCTATTTTAAACTAGGTTGGCTCAATTTGAATCAAACCACCTTGTTTTAAATTTCCTGCGACACCCAACTTCCTTGCACCCATTTGAATTCACGAGAAGAAACTTCTCGTGAAATTTTTCTCACGCAAAACCCTTCCCCACGCCCTCATTTGTGCGCCATATGGATGGATAAAATAATTAGTTAGCCATTCAAATTCAAAGCATGTTTGAATTTGAATGGATAACTTATCACTTGCCCTTTCATCCTTATCCATTTTGTATGCCACATTACTTACACGAGAAAAGGTTTCTCATAAAACATTTTCCACACACAAAGAGCCACGCCCCTTCTCTTCTCATGCCCAAAAGGATAGGGATAAGTTGGTTTTCGTTTGAATTCAAATTTGATTTGAATTCAAATGTGTAACCTCTTGTCTTTATCCTCTCACGCGGATAAGACACGTTCGACGTTGTTTTAAAAAGAGAAAAAAGGTGGGACGTGCGTAAAAAAATTTTAAGAGAGAAACTTTGGGGCGTGAGGAAGGCTTCTGCGCAAGGTGAATGTCCAAAACCTTCCGAGAGAAAAAGAAAGAAAAGAGAGAAAATTGGGTGCAGGGTTTTTGGTGTGTACCCTAGGGTTTCTACCTAGGATTCGGGAAGTGAGATTGGTGTGCCACGAGTGTCGTGAGTCCATCAAATTTTAGAGAGAGATCCATCAGCCTCTCAAGCAACTGTGCAGACGATCCGGAGTGTCTGAGAAGTCGGCACACATCGATCGAAGGAGTTCGATCAACATCTGCCATCAAAAGGGTGAAATCACGAACTAGCATTCGTGAGGAGCTGATCAGACGGGAGCTTCGTGTGGACTATCCACAGAGGTCAGACATTTGTGTGGCTGCGACGTGATGATCAGAGCTCCCCGACGGTGATCAGATTACGGTGATCGACTATCCGCAAAAAGGTGATGTGTTCTGAACACAATACTGTAAAACGTTTACTGATTCAAATTTGAATTTCAAATTTAAATGCATGCTGTTGTATCATATTTAGATCCTAGTGTAGGGTTAATTAGTATTAATTAACGAGATTAATTAATAATTTCGCTGTAAAATAGTAATTTTGAAAAAGTTTTAAAATTACCATTTTGCCCCTGCACTAAATTTTCGCTTCAAAATGGTATCAGAGCATGATTCTAGAATATGATATACATATGCATCCATAGATTAAGGTGTAATCTATAAGTTTAAATTTGAAATTCAAAATTCAAAATTCGAAATTCAAAAAGATTTGAAATTTGAAATTTGAAATTTGAAATTTGTTAGAAGTTTCAAATTTGAAATTCAAAATTTGAAATTTGAAATTTGGTTGAAATCTTAAATTTGAAATTTGAAATTCGAAATTTAAAATTTGAAATTCAAAATTCAAAATTTAAAATTTGAAATTTGGTTGAAATCTCAAATTTGAAATTTGAAATTTGAAATTCGAAATTTGAAATTTGAAATTCAAAAATTCAAAATTTAAAATTTAAAGATTGGAAATTTGAAATTTGAAATTTGGTTGAAATCTCAAATTTGAAATTTAAAATTTGAAATTTAAAATTTAAAATTTGAAATTTGAAATTTGAAATTCAAAATTTAAATTTTGAAATTGATATATTTAGATATACTTGATCCAAGTAGCAAGTAATCTAATTGGGTTGGTTGCCATGGCCGTCCGATCATAGGAGAAAAGTAGGGTTTAAAGGCCCTCTCTTCCCATTCGATGGGGTCTCCTATGGCGGTAGGGGTGCCGATGCAATTATATCCCATGCCGATGAAGCAGCGAAAGGACTTAATTAAGAAATTTATCATGAATGTGTTAGATTAGATCTAAAAGAAAATTTATGATTTATTTTGAGTTATTTTCTGTTATGAAATGAGCAATAGAATTACTGTTTATGAAATATGCTGACCCGTTTGTGAAATGAGTTAACACATTTGGTGAACAGAAAATAAAATCTTTCAAATTTGAAAATTATTTTTAAAATGCTAAACCCTGACCCATCAGCCCAAGTACTTAATTAAAAGAATTAAGTGTTGTCTAGTAGGTCTAGAATTGTGAATTAAGACCTAAGACAATTGCATAAACTTGTGGGTCAATGGGTTAGATGAATTAGGTCCATAATTAGGTTAGACCTAAGGTTAGTTTAAAAAATAGACTAAATGGAGTAATTGATCAAATCTAATCAAAAGTTGAATTAGATTAGGTCAAGGATACTCTAGACTCAACTTCAATAGTTGTAGTTGAATGGGTCCATGTCTTTAACTAGACCAAGATGGACTTAATTCATGGCTACGTGGTGGAGCCCTATTTACTAAGTTGATCAAAATTAAAACTAATGAACCGGTTGGTGTCTAAGGTAAGTTCGGTAGTTTTGACCAGTGGTTCTTAAGCGGGAGCTACTCGCATTGATTCGATCATTGACGAGTTAATGGCAAATCCCCACCACTGATCTCACTTACCTGGCCAATCTGGTAAGTTAGATTTTGATTAGATCACTTGGTGATTAGAGCTCACCCATGTCATTAGGTAAATCAGTATGACTGATTTAGGTGCTCCTAATGCCAGCTTTAATTAAATCCTTTTTAATCTGACTTGGTGAAGTCAGTGAGAGGATTGAAATTGGCTAGATGATATCTTCTCTACTATTCTTTAATAAAATCCTCAAAATTATTAGGTTCCTAAAATGATTAAGTTATAATGATAACTAAGTCATAGCCTCCCATTAAGTGAATGATAATGAGTCCATTAGTTCAATGATCATTGGAGGCCCAAAGGCCTGGTGCTCATTGGCTAATGGAATTATTATTCATAATATGATAATTTGATTGAGTCTTTCTGATGGTGGTTAGGTTGACCAGCCAAAGTCGGGCCTGATCATTTATTGGTCCGATTCACTAAATTAAGTCATGTTAATGGTTGGACCTAACCAGATCTTTTCAGTGGAGGCCAAAGCCTACTGATTAGGTTCTGGGGCAAAATCAATTACTAGAAGTTGTTTAGAGAAACAACTGGTTAACAACCTACCCATAGATGCACATGGGTTGACCAACCAAAGTTGGGCCCGTATGTAGTCTGTGTGGATTCTAGTACCCATTAAGGAATTAAAGTAATTCCTCGAATTGGAGGATGAGGCTACCAGTTCGTAAAAATATTGAAAAAAACTTTAGACTAAAATTCAAGTCTTTAGTATTAATTTATGTACTAATAGAGGTCTCGTTTTCTTTTAAGCAGCTATGGCCATTACCCTGTCGCTCCGGTCATTATTAGATAATGACAAGCTCATGGGACCCAATTTCGATAGCTGGTATCGAAAATTGAAAATCATCCTTGAGCATGAGCGGATCCTTTATGTAGTAACGGATCCAGCACCGGAGGAGCCAGCTCCGAACGCTAGTAAGGCGATCCGAGACACTTACTTGAAGTGGCTCAATGACCGCACCACCGTTCGATGTATTATACTGGCAGCAATGAATGACGAGTTCAGTCGAAGGTTTGAGAACGCCCAGCCACAGGAGATGCTTCAAATGTTGAACGACTCCTTTGGCACGCCTGACGACGTTGAAAGGCACAAAACTAGTTGTGCCATTTTCAATGCTCGGATGAGGGATGGGGCCTCAGTCACTGATCATGTACTGTACATGATTGAGATGATTGAGCGCCTAAGCAAATTGGGCTTTCCTCTGCACGAGCAGCTCGGTAAGGATGCGATCTTTAATTCCTTGCCCAAGTCCTTCCTCCCATTCCTTACTCATTTTCGAATGACAAAGCCTGCAGTAAACTACCACGGATTGTTGGGGTTGCTGCAGAACTTTGAGAAGGATCACCAACTCCATAAGGAGTCGGTGAATGTAGTGGGAGGGTCTTCTTCTCGTCGTCAACCCTTTGGAAAGGGGAAGAAGAACAAGAAGAAGAAAAATAAGAAGGTGCAATCTCATGCTGGGACAGTAGCACGGGGTCAGACCAAGAAGCGCAAGCACGACCAGAGCCAGGCAGAGTGCTTCTTTTACAAGAAGCACGGGAATTGGAAGAGGAACTGTCCTCAATACATTGCCTCCCTGGACTCGAACAGGCCAAAGAAGAAGCAAGGTAATTATATGATAACTCCTTGCAACTTTTCGATTTGTGATACTACTGCATGGGTATTGGATACCGAAAGCCCTTATCATATTTGTAATTCGATGCAAGATCTGCAGGTCAGTAGGAGATTTGATGAAGGCGAGAGGTTCCTGAATGTTGGAGATGGAAGCAAAGTTCCAGTTCTAGCTTTAGGAATCATGAGTCTTGTAATCAATTCTCGTAATGTAATTCTGAGTGAATGTCACTATTGTCCAAGTTTTTTATTAAATATTGTTTCTGTAGGCCTTTTGGCCATATACGGTTATGATTTTTTAATAAAAAAAAATATTTGCAATATCATTTTGAATGGTGTTACAATATTTGTTGGACAATTAAATAATGGAATTTAGTTACTATCACAGCCTGTTAATGTGGTTCAAAAATTCGGTAAATGCTCTAGAATAGATAATGTGTCAGAAGTCTACCTTTGGCACTGTAGGCTAGGTCATATCAATAAGAACAGGATAAACAGGTTGGCTCAAGAAGGAATTCTTGAAGTTAGTGATTGTGAATCACTTCCAACCTGTGAGTCCTGTCTTCTTGGGAAGATGACCAAGTCACCTTTTACTGAAAAAGGTGAGCGAGTTAGTGAACTCTTAGGTCTGGTACATTCTGATGTATGTGGACCCATGAGCTCAAGTGCAAGAGGTGGATTTTTCTACTTCATAACCTTCACAGACGACCTATCTAGGTATGGGTATGTCTATTTAATGAAGCATAAGTCGGAATCATTTGAAATGTTCAAACTATTCCGAAATGAGGTAGAAAAATAAACTGGGAAGTGTATTAAAACTCTTCGATCTGATCGAGGAGGTGAATACCTTTCCAACGAGTTTCTGACGTATCTAGGGGAGAATGGGATTCTCTCTCAGTGGACTCCTCCTGGAACACCACAGCATAATGGTGTGTCTGAAAGGAGAAATCGGACCCTGTTAGACATGGTTCGATCCATGATGGGGTTTGCTGGTCTGCCGATCTCCCTCTGGGGATATGCGCTCGAATCAGCTTGTTACCTTCTAAATAGAGTTTCGAGTAAGTCTGTAGCCAAAACGCCATATGAGATATGGATAGGACGTAAGCCAATACTCTCGCACCTTAGGGTTTGGGGGTGTCCGACTTATGTTAAACGTTTAATTACAGACAAGCTTGGACCTAGGTCTGACAAGTGTAATTTTATAGGGTACCCAAAAGAGACCAAAGGGTATTATTTCTACCTTGCTGATGAGCAAAAGGTGTTTGTCAGCCTTAAGGCAATCTTTTTAGAAAAGAAGTTCCTTAGTGAAGGAACTGTTGCCTCTAAAGTTGAACTTGATGAAGTTCGACAGGTGAAAAAACCGACACATGTTACTGAACCAGAACCGGATTTGATTATATCAGATCCGGAGCCCATTAATTATGCACCCTTAAGGCGGTCTGGTAGAGTACCACATCAACCGGACAGATACTATGGTTTCTTGGTCCGGGATGGTGATCCTGTCGAACTTGATGAAAACGATGAGGATCCGATCACCTACATGGATGCAATGCAGAGACCTGACTCTGAGAAATGGCTAGAGGCCATGAAATCCGAAATGGAGTCCATGAAGGTTAACGATGTGTGGATATTGGTTGACCCACCCGAAGGAGTAAAACCCACCCAAAGGAGTAAAACCCATAGGGTGTAAGTGGGTCTTCAAAAGGAAGAGGGGCGCAGACGGAAAGGTGGAGACCTATAAAGCTCGTCTGATTGCCAAGGGATATCGTCAACGTTATGGTATAGACTATGACGAGACATTTTCTCCTGTGGCAATGCTCAAATCTATTCGGATTATGCTTGCGATAGCTGCCCATCTGGACTATGAAATCTGGCAGATGGATGTGAAGACAGCTTTCCTAAACGGAGAGCTGGACGAAGAGGTGTATATGATACAACCTGAAGGGTTCACATCCACAGATGAGTCTAAGGTATGCAAGCTACAGAGGTCCATTTATGAACTTAAGTAGGCATCTCGGAGTTGGAACATATGTTTTGATAGGACGATCAAAACGTATGGCTTCTTAAGAACGGAGAAGAGCCCTGCATTTATAAGTGGGCTAATGGTCCAGTAGTAGTATTTCTTGTATTGTATGTGGATGATATTCTCTTAATCGGGAATGATGTCCCTGCATTACAGGGAATAAAGATTTGGCTATCGTCACAGTTCTCCATGAAGGATCTGGGAGAAGCTTCCTACATCCTAGGGATGAGGATCTATAGGGATAGATCCAAAAAGTTGCTTGGCTTATCCCAGTCCACGTATATTGATACTATGCTGAAAAGGTTCAGCATGGAAAATTCCAAGAAAGGCTATCTACCGATAGGCCATGGAATTTCTCTCTCGAAGAGGGATTGTCCGACAACACCTCAAGAGAGAGAGCGTATGGGTAGGATTCCATATGCTTCGGTAGTGGGATCTATCATGTACGCCATGACATGTACACGACCAGATGTGGCATACTCACTAGGGGTAGTGAGTAGATACCAATCTGATCCAGGAGAGAATCATTGGAAGGTTGTTAAAACCATCCTGAAGTATTTAAGAAATACTAAGGACCAGTGGCTTATATATGGTGAATCGGACTTGAGACTTATAGGGTTTACAGACTCTAGTTTTCAGTCTGATCGCGATGATAGCAAGAGTGTGTCAGGATTTATTTTTACCCTTAATGGTGGGGCTGTCTGCTGGAAGAGTTCCAAGCAGCACACTATGGCTGATTCAGTATGCGAGGTGGAGTATATTGCTGCATCAGATGCTGCCAAAGAAGCGGTGTGGCTGAGAAAATTCATCACCGAGCTCGGAGTGGCACCCTCCCTTGTTGGTCCAGTTCTGCTCTACTGCGACAGCTCTGGAGCCATTGCTTAGGCGAAGGAACCAAAGGCACACCAGCGGACGAAGCATATTCCGCGTCGCTACCATCTCATCCGGGAGATCGTGGATCGAGGTGACGTCGACCTTCAGAAGATCGACGGGAAGGAGAACCTGGCCGACCCATTCACTAAAGCCATTGCGGTGAAGGAGTTCAACGACTACAAGTCGAAGATGGGTATTAGATACTGTACCGATAGGCTTTAGGCCAAGTGGGAGATTGTTGGGAATAGTGTCCCAAAGCCAATCGTCAGCCTGTTGACGGTTGTGCTCTTTTTTGTATTAGTACATGAATTATAAATAAATAAAAGTTATTTTGATATTTTTTCATCACAAATGTTTTATCTTCTAATGAACTCCTGTGTTGTGGTGAAGTCCTTAGGACTATTTAGACTCGACAAAGGAGGATTTGTCGCTTAGTCCTTAAACATGTTCGCGACCAAATGATACGTTGTTACCAAGGACGACAACGTTTATCGAGCATAGGTCGTTGTGTGCCATATGGGTTGGTTGTCCTCATAACCAAAGAGTGTGGAGACACTGGTATGGCATACAGGTGAGATGTAATGGTACATCTGCACTGAACGTGACCAACTCCGGAGCTATTTCTGCTGTCAAGATTTGCTCCGATGGGATATGGGTATAAATGTTCCTCCGACCTGAGACCGCCACGGTGACTTGCAAGCAACTCACTGCACTTAGGCACTGGACTACCTGAATTTCTAATTCAGTGACGGAAGGTTGCTGGGTGTAGTCAAGTACTTGACTTGTCGGTGCGTGTGTCAAGATGGGATTGACCACTCCAGTTTAGGAGCTGTGTATAGTCGTGTTTCAATTTAGCAAAACCTTGGCCAGGGTAGTCCTAGTGAGGAGTCACAGGACTAATTGAGTTGAGCACGATTCGGATGATATCATCAGGGTTGACAGTTTAACCCTGAGTCGTCCTAAACACAGGGGTCAAAAGGGATGAATTATACGGTAACCATATTCACGTAGGTTCTGAATGTTGCGATTGCGATTATTCGACCTATCCGATCGTCGGGTACCATTACTAGATGGTCACTTCGATTAGTACAGGAATTGGTTCCTGTGCTACCGGCTTAGGTTCGAACTTGCGGGGTCACACATATTAGAGGTTCCTTTCTGATCTGATGGCTGATTATGAGTCTTATCTATCTGGGACTCTATGATTGAGAATTAGGATTCTCTAATCATGAGTTCCACACATTTTAGGTACCGAGGTCAAAATTTTGAATTTCAAATTTTGAATTTGAAATTTGAACTCTTTGATCAGGGTTTCATATCGATGGTCTCTGATGCCTGATTGCCCATCGGATTTGGACTCAATATTTATGAGAGGTTTAATTAGTGATTTAATCACTAATTAACTCAATTTGATTAAGTAATTATTTTTGGATCAAGTCCAATTGAATTGGATTCAGTTTGGATTGACCCGATTAGGTTAAATGTTGACCTAATCGCTAAGGTGGTTTAGTCTCTGATTTGATCAGGGGTTAGGTTTAGTTAATTCTTGATTTGATTAGGATTTTATTGAGCCTAATTAAGCCTAATTATGTTGGATTTAATCTGGTCTAATTATGCTTGACCTATTTTAAACTAGGTTGGCTCAATTTGAATCAAACCACCTTGTTTTAAATTTCCTGCGACACCCAACTTCCTTGCACCCATTTGAATTCATGAGAAGAAACTTCTCATCAAATTTTTCTCACGCAAAACCCTTCCCCACGCCCTCATTTGTGCGCCATATGGATGGATAAAATAATTAGTTAGCCATTCAAATTCAAAGCATGTTTGAATTTGAATGGATAACTTATCACTTGCCCTTTCATCCTTATCCATTTTGTACGCCACATTACTTACACGAGAAAAAGTTTCTCATGAAACATTTTCCACACACAAAGAGCCACGCCCCTTCTCTTCTCACGCCCAAAAGGATAGGGATAAGTTGGTTTTCGTTTGAATTCAAATTTGATTTGAATTCAAATGTGTAACCTCTTGTCTTTATCCTCTCACGCGGATAAGACACGTTCGACGTTGTTTTAAAAAGAGGAAAAAGGTGGGACGTGCGTAAAAAAATTTTAGGAGAGAAACTTTGGGGCGTGAGGAAGGCTTCTGCGCAAGGTAAAGGTCCAAAACCTTCCGAGAGAAAAAGAAAGAAAAGAGAGAAAATTGGGTGCAGGGTTTTTGGTGTGTACCCTAGGGTTTCTACCTAGGATTCGGGAAGTGAGATTGGTGTGCCACGAGTGTCGTGAGTCTACCAAATTTCAGAGAGAGATCCATCAGCCTCTCAAGCAACTGTGCAGACGATCCGGAGCGTCCGAGAAGTCGGCACACATCGATCGAAGGAGTTCGATCAACATCTGCCATCAAAAGGGTGAAATCACGAACTAGCATTCGTGAGGAGCTGATCAGACGGGAGCTTCGTGTGGATGATCCGCAGAGGCCAGATATTTATGTGGCTGCAATGTGACGATCAGAACCCCCCGACGGTGATCAGATTACGGTGATCGACTACCCGCAAAAAGGTGATGTGTTCTGAACACAGTATTGTAAAACGTTTACTGATTCAAATTTGAATTTCAAATTTAAATGCATGCTGTTGTATCATATTTAGATCCTAGTGTAGGGTTAATTAGTATTAATTAATGAGATTAATTAATAATTCTGCTGTAAAATAGTAATTTTGAAAAAGTTTTAAAATTACCATTTTGCCCCTGCACTAAATTTTCGCTTCAGAAAGTTGATGAAAGTATGTTTGAGAAGATTGTAGCAGCAGAGACCTCCCATAAGACATGGTTAATCTTTGAAAAAATATATCAAGGAATGATTAAGGTGAAGAAGATCCACTTACAGGCATTGTGGGCACAATTTGAGAACCTGAAGATGATCCGACAGAAAATATTTCTCAGATTACTTTTCTCGAACCTTGGGCATATTGAATCAGATAAAATCCAAAGGAGAAGAGATGTCAGAATTGAAGGTGATTGAAAAGATCTTTCGATCTCTGACTGTAAAGTTTGAGCATGTAGCGTGTTTTATTGAAGAAACAAAAGATCTACATGATCTAACAATTGATAAGTTGATAGAGTCTTTGATGGTCCACGAGCAAAGGATCAACAAAAACCCTAAGCAGGCTTTGCAATCAAAGGCACAGACTGGTGATGATTATGACAGAGGCAGAGGTCGTGGTAGAGGCAGAAACAGTGGCAGGATAGAGGTGGCAGAGATTTCAACGGAGGAAGAGGTATAGACAACAATATCACATAGAGAAAATCAGAATCATGATGATTTTGGTAGATGTGGTCGAGGTAGAGGCCAATTTCATGGCCGTGGGTGATGGACTACAAATAAGTCTCAAATTCAATATATGTTATACTTACAATAAATTTGGTCATTATAGTTACGAATGTTATCAAAATCCTACTGTACAAGAACAAGCAAATTATGTTAAAAAGGAGAAGCATGAAATAACTAAGAATTTATTACTTTCTTGCAACACCATACAAAATAAATCTGAAAATTTGTGGTATCTTGATACAGGGGCTAGCAACCATATGACAGGTAATAAGTCTCTGTTTTGTGAAGTAGATGAGTTTTTTTCTTCAGAAGTTATATTTGTTTGATGATTCTATTGTTGAGATCAAGGGCATTGGAAAGATACCAATCCCAACTAAGGGAGGTAGCCTTGCTTTCATTGCTAATGCCTTCTATATTCCTAAGCTCAAAAGCAACTTGTTAAATTTGAAATAATTAGTGAAAAAGGGCTACGAGATATCTTTGAAAAATAAATATTGCAGAATTGAAGATGGTAATAGGTGGATGATAGTCAGTGTGTCGATGTCTGAGAACAAAATATTTTCTTTGAAGATTTCTCCTCAAAATTTGCCTTATTTCAATACTATTGTGAAAGATGAGACCTGGCTATAGCACCTACGATCACTATAAGAAATGCCATTTTTTGCGACTAATTTATTTACGACAGAAATATATTTCAACGTAAATAATGATATTTACAACGAAAGTCAAAATTCATCGTTAATAATTATTTATTTACAAAGAAATTAATTTTTCATCACAAATATCTTTATATTTGCGATGAAAAAAATTCATCATAAATACAAATTATTTATGATAAAATTAATCATCATAAATAATAAAATATTTATTCTAATTTTAAATTTTTAAATATTAATGATGAAAATAGTTTCATCATAAATAATGGAAGTATTTACAACAAAAATTAAATTTTTATCATAAATATATGTTATTTACGATGAAAACTTTTCATCACTAATATTTAAAAAAAATAAAAAAAAATTAAAATTCAATAATTAAAGATTATTTATGATGAAAATAATACATCATAAATAATAGAATATTGGTGACAAAAATTAAATTTTTTATCATAAATTAACATTATTTACAATAAAATTTTTTTATCATTAATATGTGAAAAAAATAAAAAATTTAAAAAATTTAAAAATTACAGATTATTTATGACGAACATATTACGTCACAAATACATACGTATTCCCGATGAAAATTTATTTTCTATCATAAATACTTACATATTTATGATAAAAATTTTTGTCGCTAATATTTTAAAGAAAATAAAAAATTTAAAAAATTTAAAAATTATAGATTATTGATGACAAAAATAATACATCGTAAATGATCATTATTTATGATAAAAATAAAATTTCATCGTAAATATATTTTACTTACGATGAAAATTTTTCGTTGCTAATATATGTAAAAAAATAAAAAATTTTAAAATTTTAAAAATTATAGATTATTTATGATGATAATGTTATGTCACAAATACTTATATATTTGTGATAAAAATTAATTTTCTGTCGTAAATACTCCAGTATGTACGACATAATCTTTTCGTCACTAATAAATAAAAAAAATAAAAATTTAAAAATTATAAATTATTTGCGACGAAAGCTCTATTTTCGTCGTAAATAACACGTATTTGCGATGAAAAATATATTTTCATCATAAATAATCACTATTTACGAAGAAAAATTTTCATCATTAATATTTTAGAATACATATTTTATCTAATTTTATTATTAGTTAGTTTATAATTATCATATATACTAAATTTTATATTTATTATATTTATAATGACATATTTAAAGATAAATCTTGATTTTCTTAGTTATACACATAAGTAATGAATAAAAATTTAGAAAGGTTGATGAGCTGATATAGATGAAGAAAAAGTATATGTAGGGTATGGGTCGAACCTACTTCAACCTGCATATAAACCAAACAAAATTTGACGCATTGACACCCCTAGTTTGAATCATGCTTTTATCTGATTTTGGTTGGTCTTCCATCCATTTTAGTTAATAAATAAAATAAAAAAATAAAAAAGATGATATGGCAGTAGATCAAGGGAAAATTTTGCACTCCATATCTGGGCTCTGGTGCTAAAGAGGCCTAGTTCTATTTTTTGACCTATCAAATATCATTATTTTTTGTAGGAAGCCCTGAGTTAAAAAGTTTGCAGTCAAATCCTTGAACTCGCTTTCAATGAATCAATATGGTCCTGCTGTCTATCTTGTCAGTTGGATCTAAACAAATTTTATCATACGAGCATCATATAATTACTTATTAAAAACTTATAAATGAGAAAATCTTTTTTAGTAATTATTAGCGATGGAAAAAAAATTTCGTCGCTAATAACATAATTAGCGACGAAAATAATCATTGTAAATAAAATTTTGAGACTATTAGCGACAAAATAATATATTTTTATCGTAAATAATATATTGGAAAAAAAATTTCCAACGAGAATTTTTTTTTTGACAGAAAATATTAGCAACGAAAAGTTATTATTAGCGACAAAAAGCTTATTTTCGTCACTAAATTTTTTTACCGTTTAAATTATTTATGATGAAAATAAATTATTAGCGATGAAAATTTTTGGAAAAAATTTTTTTTTGACGAAAAATATTAGTGACGAAAAGTTATTCGTCGCTAGTCAGCTAATTAGCGATGAAAAATTGATTTTCGTCGCAAAATTTTTTTTTGTTTAAATTATTTACGATGAAAATAAATTATTAGCAATGAAAATTTTCATCGCTAATACCCCGCATCCCGTCATATCCCATCTAAAATCCATTTTCTTCCCCCCCGCCCTCACTCGACATTCTCTCTCTCACATCCCTTCCCCCCGGTGTCCCGCATCTCTCCCCGTGTCCGACCGCCGTCGCCATCACCATCTGCAAAGCCGTCGCCAACACCACCGTCGAGGTTAGCTTATTCCTTTCTTTTGGGGGGGGTTCGAGCCGGGGACGGTGACGGGGCCGGCTGGCTGGGGCTTGCGAGTCGGGGCTGGGGACGGCGGGCCAGGGTCGGGGACGGCGGTCCGGGGCCATAGGGACTGCAGTCCGAGGTAGCGGGGCCTGCTGACCGGGGCCGCACGGCCGGCTAGCCGGGGCCACGGGGCTTGCAGGCCGGGTCCGACGGGCCAGGGCTGAGGATGGGGATGGTGGTCCGACGCTGGCGGGCCGGAGATGGGGTTCTGTGGGGTCGAGCCGTGGTCGTGGCCGAGTCCGGGTCTGAGGTGGGGCGGGGCCCGGTCGGGTCCATGACTGGGTTGGACCAGGTCCGTGATGGGGTCAGGCTGGGCCTGATCATTTTCGGGTCGTGCTGGGCTTTACCGGGTTGGTGCAAGTCTAATCGGGTCGGGTCGGGCTGGGGCGGGTCGGGTTCGTGACTGGGCCAGGTCGGGTGGGGTCCAGTCTGGGTCGGGTTGGGGCCGGGTCGGCACGGGGCAGGTCGAGTCGGGTCAGGTCGGATCGGGTTCGGGTCGGGTCGGGTCGAGTACGGGCCTGGCCGATCGAGTTGGGTTGAGCTAGGGCGGGTCGGGTCCATGACCGGGCCAGGTCGGGTCGGGTCGGATCCGGGTCGGGTTGGGGTCCGATCAGGGTGGGGCGGGGCAAGGAGGTCGGGTCGAGTCGGGTACAGTACAGGCTGGGTCAGGTCGGGTCCGGGCCAGGTCAGGTCCGGGCCGGGTCTGTGATGGGGTCAGGCCGGGCCAGGTCATTTTTCGAGTCGGGCTGGGTCGGGCCAGGTTGGTGCCGGTCGGGTCGGGTCGAATCAGGCTGGGGCGGGTTGGGTGGAGCCGGGGTGAGTCGGGTCCGGGCTGGGCCGGGTCGAGATGGGGTGGGTCGGGTCTGGTAGGGTTCGGGCCGGGTCGATTTCGGATCGGGTCGGGGCCTTTGGGGATGTGTCCGGGGACGGGCCGGGATGGGGCAGGTCGGACCGGGCCTGATCGGATCAGACTGAAATTATTATAATTATTGCATATTATTTTTTTGTGTTACTGTTGAAATTATTTAATTATTTGACTAATTATTTTTTTACTAACACAATACACATTGCTGTTATTTGTTATAATTAAATTATTTTATGTGCTGTTTTGTATGCTGCTTAAATTATAAATAAAAAATTATTTTTATTTTAAAGAAAATTCTATTGAAATTTCTAATGAAAAAATTTCAATACGAAGTTATTCTTTTTTGATAAATTAAAAATTCATCTTCGAATACACGTTCAAAGATGGTACTTAAATTACATTGAGTCATAGATTTTCGTTCAAGTTTTGATCTTCATCGAGATCGAAACTTGGATGTCCCGTATTCGAATTTTTTAAAAAAATAATAATATTATTTTTGTTAATAGTTAATATTTTATTTTATTATGTGGTATTCAGTAGTTATCTATCCATTGTTTTCCAAATATATGGTGGATATGGTGCGTAGGCACCATATCCATATCGTATATTTAGAGAACTATGAAGAGATGCTACCAAAATTTTCATGAAAATGAGACGAAATATCCACTAATAACAATAATGAGATTATTACTTTTCTGAAAGGGATAGGGCCACACATGTTAGTAATGATTTGAAAAGGATAGGATCATGCATTTTTTATCAAGTGATCTGGATCTAGATCTGAGTCGGGATTTTAGCTGAAATTCAAAATGCGATTCAGTCCAAAATTCAGATCAGGATCCAGAATACCACTAAACTTTATTTTGGTAGTTAATGATTTTGTGTTTGTTGTTAGATGAATATCAACAAAAGTTGAATGAATGCTAGAGGTATTTTTTGCCTGAAAATCGAAAAGAAGTTTGAGATTTCATTGACTTTGCACGGCATAAGGCTGACAGTGCTAGTCGAATAAAGTGTCCATACAAGAGATGTGTCAATTTGATATATCGTCACATAACACTTGTTGAGAAGCATCTGCTACAATATGGTATGGATAAGAAATATACTTGTTGGATATGAAATGGGAAGGATGATCTGAATGAAGTGGTGCGCAACGATGACGATACTGAAGATGATAGTACTGATGGTGCTGGACCTGTCGAACATAGTGGTATTGAAAAATTGTTAGATGATTTACATCAAGGTGCTTGTTCAAATGTACGCATGAATACTGCTGCATCTGAAAGCAATTCTGATCATGAGCATAATATTCGGCTTGAGGTAGAAGGGACTTCTGAACAGTTTGCAAAACTTGTAAGGGATTCAAGAGAGCCACTCTATCCAAATTGTATAAAGTTTTTCAAGTTAGAGTTTTTGATAAAATTGCTTCATATTAAAACTGTGAACCGTTGGAGTCAGAAGTCATTTGACCAAATTTTAACATTGATTAAATCAGCTCTGCCCGATGGAGAGAGACTTCCGAAATCATATTTTGAAGCAAAAATATATATGCGGGAAATGAGACTTGGCTATACTCCTATACATGCTTGCAAAAATGATTGCATATTATTTTATAAGGATAACGAACAAGCAACTGAATGTCCGAAATACGGTGAGCCTAGATACAAAATCGATAATAAAAAAGCAAAGAAGATATCTTAAAAGATTTTGAGATATTTTTTATTGATTCCAAGACTTTAAAGGTTGTATATGTTCACAAAGATAGCTGAAGAAATGAGATGGCATTATGAGCAACGAGTTCTGGAGGAGAACATACTTAGCCACCTGACCGACTCTTTAGTATAGAAAGACTTCAATGCAAAGCATCCGCACTTTGCGAGTGACCCACGCAATATCTGGCTTGGTCTAGCGATAGATGGATTTAATCCCTTTGGCAATCTGAGTATCTCTTACAGCATGTGGCCTGTGATGCTAGTTGTATATAATGTGTCACCTTGGAAGTGCATGAAAGAATCATTTATTTTTATGTCATTGTTGATTCCGGATCCGAAAGCACCAGGTAATAAAATTGATGTATATCTACAACCTTTAATTGATGATCTGAAAGAGTTATGAAAAAATGGAGTACAGACATATGATTCTGTGAGTCAAAGTAATTTTAAGTTGCATGCTTCAATAATATGAACCATAAATAATTTTTTGGCATATGAAAATTTATCTGGATGGAGCATCAAAGGATATCTTGCATGTCCAATGTGCAATAGAGATGCATCCTCTTTACATTTAAAGCACAAACAGAAAATATATTTTATGGGTCATCGGCGGTTTCCTTCTGCTAATCATTCTTAGCGAATCTATTATAATCAATATTTTGATAGTAAGTCCGATCGACGTCTGCCACCTAAGGAGTTAAGTGGAGCAAAAATTTTAGAACAACTTGAAGTCATTGAAAATGTCCAATTTAGAAAAATATTAGGTACTCGCAAGCAGAAGCATACTGAAACTGAGCTGAATTGGATGAAGCGAAGCATCTTCTTCGAACTACCGTATTGGAAGCAGCTACTATTTCGTCATAATCTGGATGTAATACACATTAAAAAGAATATTTATGATAATATCATCGATACTGTATTGAATATTTCAAAAAAAATAAAAGATGGTACAAAAGCTCGTCTTGATTTACAGAAAATGAGAATCCGATCGGAGTTGCATTTAGTTCATCGAGGTGAGAGATTTTTTATGCCACCCGCATGTTATTCATTGTTTGGAGAGGAAAAAAAAATTTCTGTGGATGGTTCAAAACTGTAAAGTTTCCTGATGCATATGCTTCAAACGTATCGCAGTGTATTGGGAACAACGTCGGCAATATCTCCGGTATAAAAAATTATGACTTTCATATGATGATGCAACGTTTGCTTCCTGTGGTCATGCGTGGTTATTTGGGTGGTGATGGTCAAACTGCAATGATTGAGCTAGGAGTGTTCTTTCGAGAACTGTGTTGTCAAAAATTGAAGATTAACTTATTTGAAAGATCAGAGAAGGATATTGTACTCATTCTTTGTAAGTTAGGAAAATTTTTTTCACCATCATTTTTTGATGTTATGGTGCATCTGGCTGTTCATCTTTCAAAGGAAGCTCTCTTGACCAGATCGGTACATTATCGATGGATGTATCCTATTGAAAGATAAAAAAATTATATGTATTTTATCATATCAATTATAAGATGTAAATATATTTCTAAAATATAAATTTATTTTTGTTTGCAGATTCTTGTGCACCTTAAAAAAATATGTGCACAATAAAGCAAGTCCTGAAGGGTCTATAGCAGAAGCATATGTAGCAATTGAGTGTACCACATTCTGCTTAATATATCTTGACGATATCGAAACAAGATTCAATTGTGTAGATCGTAATGCAGACTGTGAATGGGGTGATAATGAACCGACATTGTTTATATTTAAATAAACAGTTCGACCTACTGGTACAAAGAGATATGAATTTATGGATGTGAACGAGATATCTAAAGTATACTTTTACGTTTTAAATAATTATGAAGAAATTAAAAATTTTATTGAGCAAGTATCATCTTACCATACTATTTAATTTTTAAAAAAAATTTTATATCGATATAAAATTAAAAATCATAACTTCTTGCAGTGAGTACAAGAGTATACTATGTAGAGAGAATAATATGGATGCTGATGATTGACATAGAAAAAAATTTACAAAATGATTTGGTGATCTTGTAAGTTGCATTAGTGATACATTATTTATTTATTTATAAATAATATTATTTAAACCAACATAATTTTTTATCTTATGATATAGATGAAATATAAGTATTTCAATAAAGAAGTGGGTGCGACCGATGAGTTGCACGATTTAGCATGTGGTTTCGATCGAAGGTTAATCACTACACATCTTGTATCATTGAAGGAATGAGATTTCATACAAGAGAGCTTGAGATGCAATGACAGATCCAGAATAGTGGAATTGCTACAACAGGATATGAAGGAGAAGAAGAGATTGATTATTTTGGTGTACTGGTAGATATCATAGAACTGAAGTATAGGTCCAGTAATTCTGTATTTTTGTTTCATTGTGAATGGTGGGATATTAGTAATAAAAAGATCGGTATTCATATCGATTCACAATTTATCAGTGTAAATTTTGCATGAATATGGTACCAAAATGAGCCATATATATTAGCAACTCAAGCGAAACAAGTAATATATTTGAAGGATCTAAAGTATCGAGGTAATTGGCATGTTGTACAAAAAATAATACTTGGAGGCATATATGACATACCAACTCGATTAGAGATGGATGAAAATTCGAATTTACATGAAGAGGAAGCTTTTCAGCAAGAAGAACAAATATTAGCCAAGCTTTTGGTTGATGAAAAACTTGTAACGGCACCTTTGAATAGGGCAGATCTTCCATCCAATGAAGTTGAAGCTGATTTTGTATTTAATCTTGATGAATCGGAGGACGACAATCAGTTCATAAATGATGATGAGATAGAAGATGACACATATATCGATTACTGTGATTCGGATGAAGATCTACACATCGAGGAAGAAACGAATATTGATGAGTAGATCTATATTCTTCGTTCAAATTTGTCTTCCAATAATAGTATGCGATATAATTGTATTCATTAGAATATTATTTAATTTTTACTATTATTCTTCAACATTATATTTATTTATATCTCAATTTCTGCTGATATGATATCAGGAGACAGACGACGATGTTTGCATTCACAACTCCCTGCAGCTGCCTCAGAGGTTAAGGTACCTCCACCGATCTCCATTGCCGCACTGACTTCACTATCAGAGGGTCCTGCACCGGCAGGTCCCAGTAAGGCGGGTTCCAATGGTATTAACTATTACACTTTATATATAATAAAATTTGATTCTTTTATTTGGATCATACTAATGATTTATTTATTATTGGTTCAGGTGAGTCCTCATCGATAGTGAGGCGAGGACGAGGTCCATCGAAGAATCTCGCTCTGAAGCATTGGAGATGTGAGCATCCGAGACAGCATCTCCGGATCGACATACCGGCCGGCTACACCAGCCCATTAGGGGATGGTGTGACCCATGGCAGACTGAGTTGGGCATCATATACCGTAGTTATGGCCCCGTGATGCTCTTCGATTGGCGTCACGTTCTACCGACTTAGAGAGAGATTTTTTACACCCACTTACAGGTAAAATAAATTATATTATGAATATTTAATTTGCATAGTATTCTTCTAATATTTGTTATTGACATGGTGTATTTGATATCGCTGATTTTGAGGAGGATCGTGTGAGGCGAGCCATCGACATTCAGTTATCATTGCATTTCAATGACTATCACCATCACATGCATCAGCATTGGCATTGGGTGGTGCAAGATCATGGGGAGGAGGCAGCGTGGCAGCAGTCCTATGACAGCATCACCATAGATGATTGGACTACTATATGCCGGCAGTACGGGGATCCGGCATATCAGATTATACATCTAATTTTTTTTTTATAGTTTAATGACTTAATAATTTATTCTTAAATTAAATTTTTTATCTACTAATTTTATTGATAATTTTACAGAGATGATGTGCCCAGAATGCGGCGAACCGGGCGAGACAGATCGTGCCGCATTGTGGGGGTTCGAGATCATTTGCTCGTCACATGGAGCACATGGTAAATAATTTTTAATTTCTAATTAGCATATAATTTTCTAGTTATTTAAAATATTTTAATTAATTCTCAAATTACAGAGAGATGCTGAGAGTGTCAAGCTTGCAGTAGGATTGATATCTACCAGCAGACCCACCAACTACGATCGGGAGAGTCGACAATGGGGAGCCAGGAGCTCTTTGTAAGTTTTTTCAATTATTTTTCATTCACAATCTAATTTTTATTATAAAATTAAAATAACTATAATTTTTAAGATCGTATGACAGAGATTAGATCCCAGCCTACCCCTGAGGGCTCGACCGCACCCACAGATGATAAGATCTGTGATTGGGTGCTCGGTATGAGATCCTGTTATGTTAGGGATCTAGGGTATGGGATCACTACTGTTTCATCCTCACGCACATTTAGGGCAGACATCCATTCTGCATGCGAGACTCAGCTGATGGAGGTGTAGAGGCAGGCTGCCGAGGATCGACAGCAAACTCAGAAGTTGGCTGCATGCGTCGACGACTATCAGCGCTTCCAGATTCAGATGATGGAGTGGATGGTGCAGCTGGAGCAGACGATACAGCTGATGATGCTGTAGGCCGATCCGAGCTCCATCGCTAGTCCGAGCTCCATTGAGCGCTCTCCGTCTCCAACTCGTTCTCCAAACGTCGATATTTGACAACGTACTGATGTATTTTTTTTATTTTAAATATCTTATAATTTTAATTTAATATAATAAAATAATAAAATTTAATTGTTAGTTTATTGTGTAAATTTTTTATTTTTATTTTTTTAATTTATAAAAAATATTATACGTATGAATTTAAAATATATATTCATAAATTTTTAAAAAAAATATGACTAAATTATTAGCGACAGAATTATTTTTGATGAAATATTTATTGCTAAAAATATTTTACTGACATAATTTAATTTATCAATAAATATATAATTAACAGTGATAAAATAATATTCGTCACAAATAATATTATTTACGATAAATTTTTTTCATCGCTAATATTATTCAATTTTTTTTTAATAATTTTTTTATTAAATTAATAGTGATGAATTATTTTCGTTGCAAAAATAATTTTTTACAATGAAAATTTTCATCGCTAAAACTTTAGCAAATAATAGCAATAAAAATTTTTCATCATAAATACCATTTTTTAGATTAAATTTTTTTATCAATTTTTTTAACGATAAAAAATATTCATCGTAAACATCTTTTGTTAGCGACGAAATTTTTTTTCACCATAAAATATTATTAATGATGGGATTATTTGTGATAAAATATTAACGATCAAAAATTCATCGCTAATATTATTAGCAATGAAAATCGGTTATTAACGACGAAAATTTTTCATCGCTAATAACATATTTTGTTGTAGTGGATATGGGCACTTAAATTTTATGGTTTGAAGTTGTATCAAAAGAAGATGGTTACAAGCCTCCCACTTATCAATCATCCTGATTAGCTATGTGAAGGGTGTATTTTTTGGAAAATAGTATCGTAATTTTTTTTCTAGAAGATAAGAAAGAAGAGCCAATGAGCCACTTGAGATTGTTCATGCAGATATTTGCGGACCAATTGATCCACTTTCTTTTGGTAAGAAGAAATATTTTTTTATATTTACTGATAATTACAGTAGAGACATGGATTTATTTTCTTGAAGAAAAGTCTGAAATCTTTTCAGTTTTTCAAAATTTTAAATCTCTTGTTCAGAAAAAAAATAGTTATTATATTAAAATCTTGAACACTGATAGAAGAAGAAAATTCTCTTCAAATGAGTTTTCTCAGTTTTGTGATTTTCATAGAATTAGATATCAGTTGACTGTAGCATATAGCCCACAACAAAATAATGTTACAGAAAGAAAGAACAGAACAATCTTAAACATGGTGAGAAGCATGTTAAAGGCTAAGTCTTTGTCTAAACAGTTTCGGGCTGAAGCTGCATGTTGGAGTGTTTATATTTTGAATTTATACCCTACAAAGAATTTATATCATAACACTTCTCAAGAGGCCTTGACTGGTTACAAACTAGATGTCAGGCATCTTAGAGTTTTTGGATGTATTGCATATGCCCATATACTAGATGAGAAGAGGAAGAAGTTGGATGATAAAGGTGATGCCTACATATTTGTTGGCTACGGTAAGTATTCTAAAGCTTATAAACTCTACAATCCAATTTCTAAAAAAATTGTGATTAGTAGAGATATTATTTTTAATGAATAAAAAGCTTTCAAGTGGAATGTGAATGCAGAAAAATATGTTGCTATTGACTTGATAGATGTAGGGGAGAACAATACAGATGTATAAGCAATGAGTGAGTCTAGTACATCAGTACCACAGTCTCTAGTTAAAGAGCATGATCATTCTGTTAGAGTATCTACTTCACCAATAGCATTTGGCACATCAGCCCCAAGAACTTCTCAGAGAATCAGAAGGCAACCAGGATGGATGAAGGACTTTGTTACAGATCATGAGCAGATTGTTGATGAGGATGAGAAGCAGGTACACTTTGCTTTATTTGTAGAAGATAATCCTATCACATATAAGGAGGCATCATTGATGCGAAAATTTAGTGCAGGGGCAAAATAGTAATTTTAAAATTTTTTCAAAATTACTATTTTACAGCGGAATTATTAATTAATCTCATTAATTAATACTAATTAACCCTACACTAGGATCTAAATATGATACAACAGCATACATTTAAATTTGAAATTCAAATTTGAATCAGTAAACGTTTTACAGTACTGTGTTCAGAATACATCACCTTTTGCGGGTAGTCGATCACCGCAATCTGATCACCGTCGGGGGGGCTCTGATCGTCACGTCGCAGCCACACAAATGTCTGGCCTCTACGGATCGTCCACACGAAGCTCCCGTCTGATTAGCTCCTCATGAATGCTAGTTCGTGATTTCACCCTTTTGATGGCAGATGTTGATCGAACTCCTTCGATCGATGTGTGCCGACTTCTCGGATGCTCTGGATCGTCTGCACAGTTGCTTGAGAGGCTGATGGATCTCTTCCTAAAATTTGGTGGACTCACGACACTCGTGGCACACCAATCTCACTTCCCGAACCCTAGGTAGAAACCCTAGGGTACACACCAAAAACCCTGTGCCCAATTTTTTCTCTTTTCTTTCTTTTTCTCTCGGAAGGTTTTGGACCTTCACCTTGCGCAGAAGCCTTCCTCACACCCCAAAGTTTCTCTCCTAAAATTTCTACGCACGTCCCACTTTTCTCCTCTTTTTAAAACAACGTCGAACGTGTCTTATCCGCGTGAGAGGATAAAGACAAGAGGTTACACATTTGAATTCAAATCAAATTTGAATTCAAACGAAAACCAACTTATCCCTATCCTTTTGGGCATGAGAAGAGAAGGGGCGTGGCTCTTTGTGCGTGAAAAATATTTCATGAGAAACCTTTTCTCGTGTAAGTAATGTGGCGCACAAAATGGATAAGGATGAAAGGGCAAGTGATAAGTTATCCATTCAAATTCAAACATGCTTTGAATTTGAATGGCTAACTAATTATTTTATCCATCCATATGGCGCACAAATGAGGGCGTGGGGAAGGGTTTTGTGTGAGAAAAATTTCACGAGAAGTTTCTTCTCGTGAATTCAAATGGGTGCAAGGAAGTTGGGTGTCGCAGGGAATTTAAAACAAGGTGGTTTGATTCAAATTGAGCCAACCTAGTTTAAAATAAGTTAAGCATAATTAGATCAGATTAAACCCAACATAATTAGGCTTAATTAAGCTCAATAAAATCCTAATCAAATCAGGAATTAACTAAACCTAACCCCTGATCAAATCAGGGACTAAACCACCTTAGCGATAGGTCAACATTTAACCTAATCGGGTCAATCCAAACTGAATCCAATTCAATTGGACTTGATCCAAAAATAATTACTCAATCAAATTGAGTTAATTAGTGATTAAATCACTAATTAAACCTCTCATAAATATTGAGTTCAAATCCAATGGGCAATCAGACATCAGAGACCATCCATATGAAACCCTGATCAAAGAGTTCAAATTTCAAATTCAAAATTTGAAATTCAAAATTTTGACCTCGGTACCCAAAATGTGTGAAACTTATGATTAGAGAATCCTAATTCTCAATCATAGAGTCTCAAATAGATAAGACTCATAATCAGCCATCAGATCAGAAAGGAACCTCTAATGTGTGTGACCCCGCAGGTTCAAACCTAAAGTGGTAGCACAGGAACCAATTCCTGTACTAATCGAAGTGACCATCTAGCAATGGTACCCGATGATCGGATAGGTCGAATAATCACAATCGCAACATTCAGAACCTACGTGAATATGGTTACCGTATAATTCATCCCTTTTGACCCCTGTGTTTAGGATGACTCAGGGTTAAACTGTCAACCCTGATGATATCATCCGAATCGTGCTCAACTCAATTAGTCCTGTGACTCCTCACTAGGACTACCCTGGCCAAGGTTTTGCTAAATTGAAACACGACTATACACAGCTCCTAAACTGGAGTGGTCAATCCCATCTTGACACACGCACCGACAAGTCAAGTACTTGACTACACCCAGCAACTTTCCGTCACTGAATTAAAAATTCAAGTAGTCCAGTGCCTAAGTGCAGTGAGTTGCTTGCAAGTCACCGTGGCGGTCTCAGGTCGGAGGGACATTTATACCCATATCCCATCGGAGCAAATCTTGACAGCAGAAATAGCTCCGGAGTTGGTCACGTTCAGTGCAGATGTACCATTACATCTCACCTGTATGCCATACCAGTGTCTCCACACTCTTTGGTTATGAGGACAACCAACCCATATGG
This sequence comes from Elaeis guineensis, assembly GCF_000442705.2. Taxonomy (NCBI): domain Eukaryota; kingdom Viridiplantae; phylum Streptophyta; class Magnoliopsida; order Arecales; family Arecaceae; genus Elaeis; species Elaeis guineensis. The sequence goes on from NC_025996.2 coordinate 135,011,555, forward strand.
CACACAACGACCTATGCTCGATAAACATTGTCGTTCTTGGTAACAACGTATCATTTGGTCGCGAACATGTTTAAGGACTAAGCGACAAATCCTCCTTTGTCGAGTCTAAATAGTCCTAAGGACTTCACCACAACACAGGAGTTCATTAGAAGATGAAACATTTGTGATGAAAAAATATCAAAATAACTTTTATTTATTTATAATAATTTATAATTCATGTACTAATACAAAAAGGAGCACAACCATCAACAGGCTGATGATTGGCTTTGGGACACTATTCCCAACAATCTCCCACTTGGCCTAAAGCCTATCGGTGCAGTATCTAATACCCATTTCGACTTGTAGTCGTTGAACTCCTTCACCGCAATGGCTTTAGTGAATGGGTCAGCCAGGTTCTCCTTTCCGTCGATCTTCTGAAGGTCGACGTCACCTCGATCCACAATCTCCCGGATGAGATGGTAGCGGCGCAGAATATGCTTCGTCCGCTGGTGTGCCTTTGGTTCCTTCGCCTGAGCAATGGCTCCAAAGCTATCGCAGTAGAGCAGAACTGGACCAACAAGGGAGGGTGCTACTCCGAGCTCGGTGATGAATTTCCTCAGCCACACCACTTCTTTGACAGCATCTAATGCAGCAATATACTCCGCCTCGCATACTGAATCAGCCACAGTGTGCTGCTTGGAACTCTTCCAGCAGACAGCCCCACCATTAAGGGTAAAAATAAATCCTGACACACTCTTGCTATCATCGCGATCAGACTAAAAACTAGAGTCTGTAAACCCTACAAGTCTCAAGTCCGATTCACCATATATAAGCCACTGGTCCTTAGTATTTCTTAAATATTTCAGGATGGTTTTAACAACCTTCCAGTGATTCTCTCCTGGATCAGATTGGTATCTACTCACTACCCCTAGTGAGTATGCCACATCTGGTCGTGTACATGTCATGGCGTACATGATAGATCCCACTGCCGAAGCATATGGAATCCTACCCATACGCTCTCTCTCTTGAGGTGTTGTCGGACAATCCCTCTTCGAGAGAGAAATTCCATGGCCTATCGGTAGATAGCCTTTCTTGGAATTTTTCATGCTGAATCTTTTTAGCATAGTATCAATGTACGTGGACTGGGATAAGCCAAGCAACTTTTTGGATCTATCCCTATAGATCCTCATCCCTAGGATGTAGGAAGCTTCTTCCAGATCCTTCATGGAGAACTGTGACGATAGCCAAATCTTTATTCCCTGTAATGCAGAGACATCATTCCCGATTAAGAGAATGTCATCCACATACAATACAAGAAATACTACTACTGGACTATTAGCCCACTTATAAATGCAGGGCTCTTCTCCGTTCTTAACGAAGCCATACGTTTTGATCGTCCTATCAAAACGTATGTTCCAACTCCGAGATGCCTGCTTAAGTCCATAAATGGACCTCTGTAGCTTGCACACCTTAGACTCATCTGTGGATGTGAACCCTTCAGGTTGTATCATATACACCTCTTCGTCCAGCTCTCCGTTTAGGAAAGCTGTCTTCACATCCATCTGCCAGATTTCATAGTCCAGATGGGCAGCTATCGCAAGCATAATCCGAATGGATTTGAGCATTGCCACAAGAGAAAACGTCTCGTCATAGTCTATACCATAACGTTGACGATATCCCTTGGCAACCAGACGGGCTTTATAGGTCTCCACCTTTCCGTCTGCGCCCCTCTTCCTTTTGAAGACCCACTTACACCCTATGGGTTTTACTCCTTCGGGTGGGTCAACCAATGTCCACACATCGTTGACCTTCATGGACTCCATTTCGGATTTCATGGCCTCTAGCCATTTTTCAGAGTCAGGTCTCTGCATTGCATCCATGTAGGTGATCGGATCCTCATCGTTTTCATCAAGTTCGACAGGATCACCATCCCGGACCAAGAAACCATAGTATCTGTCCGGTTGATGTGGTATTCTACCAGACCGCCTTAAGGGTGCATAATCAATGGGCTCCAGATCTGATCTAATCAAATCCGGTTCAGGTTCAGTAACATGTGTCGGTTTTTCCACCTGTCGAACTTCGTCAAGTTCGACTTTAGAGGCAACAGTTCCTTCACTAAGGAACTCCTTTTCTAAAAAGATTACCTTAAGGCTGACAAACACCTTTTGCTCATCAGCAAGGTAGAAATAATACCCTTTGGTCTCTTTTGGGTACCCTATAAAATTACACTTGTCAGACCTAGGTCCAAGCTTGTCTGTAATTAAACGTTTAACATAAGCCGGACACCCCCAAACCCTAAGGTGCGAGAGTACTGGCTTACGTCCTATCCATATCTCATATGGCGTTTTGGCTACAGACTTACTCGGAACTCTATTTAGAAGGTAACAAGCCGATTCGAGCGCATATCCCCAGAGGGAGATCGGCAGACCAGCAAACCCCATCATGGATCGAACCATGTCTAACAGGGTCCGATTCCTCCTTTCAGACACACCATTATGCTGTGGTGTTCCAGGAGGAGTCCACTGAGAGAGAATCCCATTCTTCCCTAGATACGTCAGAAACTCATTGGAAAGGTATTCACCTCTTCGATCAGATCGAAGAGTTTTAATACACTTTTCAGTTTATTTTTCTACCTCATTTCGGAATAGTTTGAACATTTCAAATGATTCCGACTTATGCTTCATTAAATAGACATACCCATACCTAGATAGGTCGTCTGTGAAGGTTATGAAGTAGAAAAATCCACCTCTTGCACTTGAGCTCATGGGTCCACATACATCAGAATATACTAGACCTAAGAGTTCACTGACTCGCTCACCTTTTCCAGTAAAAGGTGACTTGATCATCTTTCCAAGAAGACAGGACTCACAGGTTAGAAGTGATTCACAATCACTAACTTCAAGAATTCCTTCTTGAGCCAACCTGTTTATCCTGTTCTTATTGATATGACCTAGCCTACAGTGCCAAAGGTAGACTTCTGACACATTATCTATTCTAGAGCATTTGCCGAATTTTTGAACCACATTAACAGGCTGTGATAGTAAGTAAATTTCATTATTTAATTGTCCAATAAATATTGTAACACCATTCAAAATGATATTGCAAATATTTTTTTTTATTAAAAAATCATAACCGTACATGGCCAAAAGGCCTACAGAAATAATATTTAATAAAAAACTTGGACAATAGTGACATTCACTCAGAATTACATTACGAGAATTGATTACAAGACTCATGATTCCTAAAGCTAGAACTGGAACTTTGCTTCCATCTCCAACATTTAGGAACCTCTCGCCTTCATCAAATCTCCTACTGACCTGCAGACCCTGCATCGAATTACAAATATGATAAGGGCTTCCGGTATCCAATACCCAGACAGTAGTATCACAAATCGAAAAGTTGCAAGGAGTTATCATATAATTACCTTGCTTCTTCTTTGGCCTGTTCGGATCTAGGGAGGCAGTGTATTGAGGACAGTTCCTCTTCCAATGCCCGTGCTTCTTGCAAAAGAAGCACTCCGCCTGGCTCTGGTCGTGCTTGCGCTTCTTGGTCTGACCCCGTGCTACTGTCCTCGCATGAGATTGCACCTTCTTATTTTTCTTCTTCTTGTTCTTCTTCCCCTTCCCAAAGGGTTGACGACGAGAAGAAGACCCTCCCACTACATTCACCGACTCCTTATGGAGTTGGTGATCCTTCTCAAAGTTCTGCAGCAACCCCAACAATCCGTGGTAGTTTACTGTAGGCTTTGTCATTCGAAAATGAGTAAGGAATGGGAGGAAGGACTTGGGCAAGGAATTAAGGATCGCATCCTTACCGAGCTGCTCGTGCAGAGGAAAGTCCAATTTGCTTAGGCGCTCAATCATCTCGATCATGTACAGTACATGATCAGTGACTGAGGCCCCATCCCTCATCCGAGCATTAAAAATGGCACAACTAGTTTTGTGCCTTTCAACGTCGTCAGGCGTGCCAAAGGAGTCGTTCAACATTTGAAGCATCTCCTGTGGCTGGGTGTTCTCAAACCTTCGACTGAACTCGTCATTCATTGCTGCCAGCATAATACATCGAACGGTGGTGCGGTCATTGAGCCACTTCAAGTAAGTGTCTCAGATCGCCTTACTAGTGTTCGGAGCTGGCTCCTCAAGTGCTGGATCCGTTACTACATAAAGGATCCGCTCATGCTCAAGGACGATTTTCAATTTTCGATACCAGCTATCGAAATTGGGTCCCATGAGCTTGTCATTATCTAATAATGACCGGAGCGACAGGGTAGTGGCCATAGCTGCTTAAAAGAAAACGAGACCTCTATTAGTACATAAATTAATACTAAAGACTTGGATTTTAGTCTAAAGTTTTTCCCAATATTTTTACGAACTGGTAGCCTTATCCTCCAATTCGAGGAATTACTTTAATTCCTTAATGGGTACTAGAATCTACACAGACTACACACGAGCCCAACTTTGGTTGGTCAACCCATGTGCATCTATGGGTAGGTTCTTAATCAGTTGTTTCTCTAAACAACTTCTAGTAATTAATTTTGCCCCAGAACCTAATCAGTAGGCTTTGGCCTCCACTGAAAAGATCTGGTTAGGTCCAACCATTAACATGACTTAATTTAGTGAATCGGACCAATAAATGATCAGGCCCGACTTTGGCCGGCCAACCTAACCACCATCAGAAAGACTCAATCAAATTATCATATTATGAATAATAATTCCATTAGCCAATGAGCACCAGGCCTTTGGGCCTCCAATGATCATTGAACTAATGGACTCATTATCACTCACTTAATGGGAGGCTATGACTTAGTTATCATTATAACTTAATCATTTTAGGGACCTAATAATTTTGAGGATTTTATTAAAGAATAGTAGAGAAGAAATCATCCAGCCAATTTCAATCCTCCCACTGACTTCACCAAGTCAGATTAAAAAAAGAATTAATTAAAGCTGGCATTAGGAGCACCTAAATCAGTCACACTGATTTACCTAATAACATGGGTGAGCTCTAATCACCAAGTGATCTAATCAAAATCTAACTTACCAGATTGGCCAGGTAAGTGAGATCAGTGGTGGGGATTTGCCATTAACTCGTCAATGATCGAATCAATGCGAGTAGCTCCCGCTTAAGAACCACTAGTCAAAACTGCCGAACTTACCTTAGACACCAACCGGTTCATTAGTTTTAATTTTGATCAACTTAGTAAATAGGGCTCCATCGCGTAGCCATGAATTAAGTCCATCTTGGTCTAGTTAAAGACATGGACCCATTCAACTACAACTATTGAAGTTCAGTCTAGAGTATCCTTGACCTAATCTAATTTAACTTTTGATTAGATTTGACCAATTACTCCATTTAGTCCATTTTTTAAACTAACCTTAGGTCTAACCCAATTATGGACCTAATTCATCTAACCCATTGACCCACAAGTTTATGCAATTGTCTTAGGTCTTAATTCATAATTCTAGACCTACTAGACAACACTTAATTCTTTTAATTAAGTACTTGGGCTGATGGGTCAGGGTTTGGCATTTTGAAAATAATTTTTAAATTTGAAAGATTTTATTTTCTGTTCACCAAATGTGTTAACTCATTTCACAAACGAGTCAGCACATTTCATAAAGAGCAATTCTATTGCTCATTTCATAACAGAAAATAACTCAAAATAAATCATAAATTTTCTTTTAGATCTAATCTAACACATTCATGATAAAATTCTTAATTAAGTCCTTTCGCTGCTTCATCGACATGGGATATAATTACATCGACACCCCTACCGCCATAGGAGACCCCATCGAATGGAAAGAGAGGGCCTTTAAACCCTACTTTTCTCCTATGACCGGACGGCCATGGCAACCAACCCAATTAGATTACTTGCTACTTGGATCAAGTATATCTAAATATATCAATTTCAAAATTTAAATTTTAAATTTTAAATTTTAAATTTCAAATTTCAAATTTTAAATTTCAAATTTGAGATTTCAACCAAATTTTAATTTTTGAATTTTCAATCTTTGAATTTCAAATTTTAAATTTTGAATTTTAAATTTTAAATTTCAAATTTCAAATTTCAAATTTCAAATTTCAAATTTGAGATTTCAACCAAACTTCAAATTTCAAATTTTAAATTTCGAATTTTGAATTTCTAATTTCAAATTTCAAATTTGAGATTTCAACCAAATTTTAAATTTCAAATTTTGAATTTCAAATTTGAAACTTCTAACAAATTTCAAATTTCAAATCTTTTTGAATTTTGAATTTTGAATTTTGAATTTTAAATTTAAACTTATAGATTACACCTTAATCTACGCATGCATATGTATATCATATTCTAGAACCATGCTCTGATACCATTTGATACGAAAATTTAGTGCAGGGGCAAAATGATAATTTTAAAACTTTTTCAAAATTACTATTTTACAGCAAAATTATTAATTAATCTCATTAATTAATACTAATTAACCCTACACTAGGATCTAAATATGATACAACAGCATACATTTAAATTTGAAATTCAAATTTGAATCAGTAAACGTTTTACAGTACTGTGTTCAGAACACATCACCTTTTGCGGGTAGTCGATCACCGCAATCTGATCACCGTCGGGGGGCTCTAATCATCACGTCGCAACCACACAAATGTCTGGCCTCTGTGGATCGTCCACACAAAGCTCCCGTCTGATCAGCTCCTCACGAATGCTAGTTCGTGATTTCACCCTTTTGATGGCAGATGTTGATCAAACTCCTTCGATCGATGTGTGCCGACTTTTCAGATGCTCCAGATCGTCTGCACAGTTGCTTGAGAGGCTGATGGATCTCTTCCTGAAATTTGGTGGACTCACGACACTCGTGGCATACCAATCTCACTTCCCGAACCCTAGGTAGAAACCCTAGGGTACACACCAAAAATCCTGCGCCCAATTTTCTCTCTTTTCTTTCTTTTTCTCTCGGAAGGTTTTGGACCTTCACCTTGCGCAGAAGCCTTCCTCACGCCCCAAAGTTTCTCTCCTAAAATTTTTACGCACGTCCCACCTTTCTCCTCTTTTTAAAACAACGTCGAACGTGTCTTATCCGCGTGAGAGGATAAAGACAAGAGGTTACATATTTGAATTCAAATCAAATTTGAATTCAAACGAAAACCAACTTATCCCTATCCTTTTGGGCATGAGAAGAGAAGGGGCGTGGCTCTTTGTGCGTGAAAAATGTTTCACGAGAAACCTTTTCTCGTGTAAGTAATGTGGCGCACAAAATGGATAAGGATGAAAGGGCAAGTGATAAGTTATCCATTCAAATTCAAACATGCTTTGAATTTGAATGGCTAACTAATTATTTTATCCATCCATATGGCGCACAAATGAGGGCGTGGGGAAGGGTTTTGCGTAAGAAAAATTTCACGAGAAGTTTCTTCTCGTGAATTCAAATGGGTGCAAGGAAGTTGGGTGTCGCAGGGAATTTAAAACAAGGTGGTTTGATTCAAATTGAGCCAACCTAGTTTAAAATAGGTTAAGCACAATTAGACCAGATTAAACCCAACATAATTAGGCTTAATTAGGCTCAATAAAATCTTAATCAAATCAGGAATTAACTAAACCTAACCCCTGATCAAATCAGGGACTAAACCACCTTAGCGATTAGGTCAACATTTAACCTAATCGGGTCAATCCAAACTGAATCCAATTCAATTGGACTTGATCCAAAAATAATTACTCAATCAAATTGAGTTAATTAGTGATTAAATCACTAATTAAACCTCTCATAAATATTGAGTTCAAATCCAATGGGCAATCAGGCATCAGAGACCATCGATATGAAACCCTGATCAAAGAGTTCAAATTTCAAATTCAAAATTTGAAATTCAAAATTTTGACCCCGGTACCCAAAATGTGTGGAACTCATGATTAGAGAATCCTAATTCTCAATCATAGAGTCCCAGATAGATAAGACTCATAATCAGCCATCAGATCAGAAAGGAACCTCTAATGTGTGTGACCCCGCAGGTTCCAACCTAAACCGGTAGCACAGGAACCAATTCCTGTACTAATCGAAGTGACCATCTAGCAATGGTACCCGACGATCGGATAGGTCGAATAATCACAATCGCAACATTCAGAACCTACGTGAATATGGTTACCGTATAATTCATCCCTTTTGACCCCTGTGTTTAGGACGACTCAGGGTTAAACTGTCAATCCTGATGATATCATCCGAATCGTGCTCAACTCAATTAGTCCTGTGACTCCTCACTAGGACTACCCTGGCCAAGGTTTTGCTAAATTGAAACACGACTATACACAGCTCCTAAACTGGAGTGGTCAATCCCATCTTGACACACGCACCGACAAGTCAAGTACTTGACTACACCCAGCAACCTTCCGTCACTGAATTAAAAATTCAGGTAGTCCAGTACCTAAGTGCAGTGAGTTGCTTGCAAGTCACCGTGGCGGTCTCAGGTCGGAGGGACATTTATACCCATATTCCATCGGAGCAAATCTTGACAGCAGAAATAGCTCCGGAGTTGGTCACGTTCAGTGCAGATGTACCATTACATCTCACCTGTATGTCATACCAGTGTCTCCACACTCTTTGGTTATTAGGACAACCAACCCATATGGCACACAACGACCTATGCTCGATAAACATTGTCGTCCTTGGTAACAACGTATCATTTGGTCGCGAACATGTTTAAGGACTAAGCGACAAATCCTCCTTTGTCGAGTCTAAATAGTCCTAAGGACTTCACCACAACACAGGAGTTCATTAGAAGATGAAACATTTGTGATGAAAAAATATCAAAATAACTTTTATTTATTTATAATTCATGTACTAATACAAAAAAGAGCACAACCATCAACAGGCTGACGATTGGTTTTGGGACACTATTCTCAACAATCATATGATGAGAAGTCGCAGAAAGCTATGACTGAGAAGATTGAATCTATTGAGAAGAATGAAACTTGGGAGTTGATTGATCTCCCTCCTACGCAGAAAGCTATTAATTTGAAGTGGATCTACATGACCAAATTGAAGTCAGAGGATAGTGTGGAGAAATACAAAGCAAGGATGGTTGCAAAAGGCTTTAAACAGAAAGGAGTTGATTATGCTGAGATGTTTGTATCAGTGGCCTAATAAGAAATTGTAAGACTTATCCTCTCTCTTGCTGCTCAAAATTCATGGTATATTTATCAATTAGATATTAAATCTGTTTTTTGTATGGAAGTTTGAAAGAAGAAGTATATATTAAGCAACCATCTAGATTTGTTAAAAAAGGACAAGAACATAAAGTTTACAAATGCAAAAATGCTCTTTATGATTTAAAGCAAGCACCCAGAGTTTGGTATAGTCATATAAAGTCATATTTTGATTCACATGATTTTGTAAAGTGTCCCTATAAGCATATTTTATTTGCTAAATATGGTGATGGAAGAAAGATTTTGATTGTTTGTCTGTATATGGATGATCTTGTTTACACTGGTAATGATGTGGATATGATTCATGAGTTTTAATACTCCATGAAAGAAAAGTTTCACATGACTGATTTAGATTTGATGAAGTATTATCTTGGCATTGAGATTGATCAGATGGAGAGTGATATTTTTATTTCTCAGAAAAAATATATAAAGGAGATTCTAAAAAATTCAAGATGGATAAAAGTAAACCAGTTAGTACTCCTATTGAGCCTGGCCTAAAGTTGACAAGAGCTGGAAGTGGTAGAAAAGTTAATAGTAATTACTATAGATAGTTTATTGGTAAATTAATGTATTTGATAGCAACAAGATCAGATATCATATATAGTCTGAGTTGATACATGGAGAGCCCAATTGAAGTACACTTATAAGTTGCAAAAAGAATTTTGTGCTACCTGAATGACACTTAGGAGTATAATATTTTCTATGGCAGAGAAAAATTATATTTAACTGATTTTACTAACAGTGACTATGCAGGTAATTTAAATACTGTAAAGAGTACATCTGGATATACTTTTTTTTTTAGACATTGGAGCTATTTTATGATCTCCAAAGAAGCAAAATATTGTAGCCCTTTCCTCAACTAAAGTAGAGTACATAGCAACGGCAGCATGTATATCTCAGATAGTTTGGCTCAAAAATTTACTAGAAGATTTGAAATTCGAGCAATATGTGCCCACAAAATTTTTTTGTGATAATTGTTCTACCATCAAGTTGTTAAAGAATCCAATGAATCATGGAAGGAGCAAGCACATTCATGTATGGTATCACTTTCTTCATGATCAAGTGAAAAAGAAGGTGATTGAATTGGTGCATTATATAAGTGAAAATTAAAAAGTGGATATATTCACCAACCCTTTGAAGACAAATATTTGTACATATCTACGTGCTTTACTAGGTGCAAAATTTAATTTAAGGAGAGGATGTTAGCAATTTCTTTTTAAATTAAATTTAATGTTTATCTATAGTAGGTATAGTGGGTCATGTTAGTTAGTTAGTTTAGTTAGTCGATTTTTATTTTGGAGATTAGTTGTAACCAATATTATTCTCTCCTGATAGAGAGATCTGAAATAGAGAACATAAATAATATTCTTCTTCCTCTCTTTCTATCTTTTCTCTCGTTATCTCTTCCAACAAATAGTTTTTTGCCCTTTATTTCTCATAGATCCGATGGGGATTTGATGTGTGTCGGAGTCGACGTAGAGGCTGTATCTCCGATCGGATCACCACCTTCATGGTTACCTGCTATATTGTATCCTTCTGGGGGCCTTATGAATAGAATCTGACGATAGTGGCCCAACCAATAATTTTTTTTTAGAAAAAGGGAAGGGCATAAGTTGTCTCGAGGATGCCATATGATAATAAATAGTGGCTTTAATATTTTTTTTGTGTTGCCTTTAACATTGCAATAGTAATTGCAAGTTTTGTTGGTTGCTAGTGTAATTTTCAATTTATATTATTTTGGATTGATTATTGTTAAGGTGTTGAGGTATTTTGTTTTTTGTTACATTACAAAATATTGACTTCATTGGTTTCCAAGATTGCTGCAATGCTTTACTATTCTATATTGGAGAATGTGGTTTAGCTCAATGGTGCTCTCCACTCTCGTATGATTCTTCACGGAAAAGTAGTAGATCACAGTGTTATTAAAATTTGATAGTATTATCATATGTGATGCTAAAGAGTTGAATCACTGATGTTATTTGTGTTGTTGGTGCATGATCTAATGGTCTGATATGTATCGTTGTCATAAGATGCAAGTAATTGAAGTTCTAAGATCATAGCCTACCTAGAGAAATGACTCCTCCGATGGCGAGAAACGACAGATCATGGAGGTGGTATCACTAGACAATATTTCAAATATTCAACTTTCCAATGTAGGCCTTGAGTCGAGCTGGATGGATCCGCTTATAAATTATCTCCTCAATGGTTTCTTTCTGGTCAATCTCGTGGAAGCTCGAAAGATCAGGCGATACACCCCCGGATATGTCCTCTTAGAAGGAAACTCTATAAAATATCATACTCATTATTCTACTCAAATGTCTTCGGCCGTCTGAAGCCGATTATTTTCTTCAGAGGTACATGAGGAAATCTATGAGAATCACCCGGAGGACAGATCAATAGCTTATAAGGTACTCTAACAAAGATACTACTGGCCGACCTTACAACAAGATGCTGTCAAATTTGTCAGGAGATATGATCAATACCGAAGATACACTAATCCTCAGCACCGACCAGCAGTAGTGCTCACACCAATTTTCATGTCTTGACCTTTCGCACGATAGGGGATCGACATTCTTGATCCTTTCCCATGAGCAACTGGATAAAAAAAATTCTTCATTATTGCAATCAACTATTACAAAATGAATCGAAGCCAAGAAAAAAATCTGAGACTTTGTTTGAAAGATGATCATTTATCGATTCAGACTATCCTAAGCCATCATCACCAACAATTGACAACATTTTGATAACTTGAAGTTGAAGTAGTTTTGCTTGAAGCTCTATGTCAATCATAAGCTCACATCGATTGGACATCCCTAATCTAATAGAAAAGTTGAGATAACTTATCGAACTATTTTGCAGGGTCTGAAGACAAGATTGAGCCAACCTAAAGGATCTTGGGCCAGGAAGCTATACAGCATCCTCTAGACCTATTGAATGACTCCTCAAATTCTGACTAAAGAGATGCCCTTCAACCTTACCTTCGAAATTGAAGCCATAATTTTGATCGAGATCAATCTTCCAATGACTTGAATTCACAACTATGATGAGCAAGTCACTTCGGATCAGCTTCGAGGGAACCTCGACCTACTTAAGAAGATAAAAGAGCAAGCTCGGATTAGAATGACCTCGTATACCAACAACAGATAGCTCGATATTACAATAATTGAGTCAAATAAAAAATTTTCCAATCTAGCGACCTTGTACTTTGACAAACAGAAGTATCCAAGCCAGCCGAGCAGGACAAATTATCTCTGACTTGGGATGGCTCGCATCGAATCACAGAAGTTATTCGACCAAAAGCCTACAAGTTTAAAGAACTCGATGGCATAACTATTCCTTCAACTTGGAATGCCGAGAACCTAAAGGTGTATCATTAGTAAGCTTTCAAGCTTGTATAGTTAGAAATATCAATAAAATATATTGTTCTTTTTACTCTTTCAGGATTCTTATGGAAAAACTGTCAAGTAATATAGGTCGAGATCAGATCAACTTCATAAGGGATTTTCTAGTTCCAATAAGATCTCTAAATAAAGAGAAGTGACTGGGTGGCATTCAACTGACCTCTTGGAGACATCTGGCTCTGGCTGGGACTTAAACAAACGCTCGCAAGTCCATCTACTATATGGAGATACTTGGGCTCTAGCCTGGACCTCTTCAATTTGATCAGCAGACCGATCTCTTACATTGCATTTGATAGCTGACAATCTATCCAGATTATTGATAATTTAAAATAAATCTATCAGATTACTGTATTTGGTATACTTTTTGGGTGACAATCGAAATTGCCTCCCAAAAGGCAATCCAAATATCCTTGAAAAAAGGTAGCTATCTAAATTACCACTTATTTAATAATACTGTAAAAAAAATTTGGATAAAATTAATCCTAAAAAAAAATCATACAAAACCCATCCCTCCACCCCCTCCTCCAATGGCTCTCACCCTCTCTTTCTTCTCTGAACTCCCCATGCCCTCACCACCCTTGATCGCCTCCCCTCCGCTCGTGCCCTCATCATCTCCGACTAAGGCCTCCACTTCTACATTAGCATCGACCTCTCCTCTCTTGCCTCCATCATCGGCGCCCCCACCTCCAATGATCCAGCCACAGTCTCCTCCTCTCGTTAGATATATTTTAAAAATTTTGATTTAAATTTAAAATATAAAGCTAAACTCTTGTTCAATAATTCAAAATTTTACAAAATTTTATAGAGATACTTTAAAAATTTGATTTCATATTATCGATAATTTGATTGTCATACCAAATATATCAATCAAGATTCTCAATAATTTTACTGCAACATTATCTGCATTTATCAAATCCAATAATCAATATTATTGATAATTTAATGATGCAATCTATCTGAAAGACAATCTACATTACCTTCCAAAATTGTCTGATGATGTACCAAATGCAATCTTAGTGATATCCCGACTCTAGTTAGAACCTTCAAATATATACTCGACCAAAGCCAACCACAAGAAAATACTCCAACCCAAGTCGGGACCTCTAAAAGTCAAGATTGAAAACTCCCAACCTCAAAAGATTTTGATCATGATTGAAAAATGACTTTGAATGATCGATAATGCCTATAAAATGACTTATAGCTATAAAAAGGTCCTAGCCTTAGCTAGAAAATCTATATTCAAAAAGGTCCCAATAAGTGCCACTTCAATTTAAGAAAAAGCAACTAAGACAAGTCAGATGTTGATTATGATCCGAGACCGAGTCTTCTTTGATTATGATATGAATCCAAATTTGAAAGACCTCGAAACAAAAGAAACAAAGCATACAAGCACAAGACACAATATAGAAAAAATGAAATTTATTTAATTAAGTTTGGGACTTCGGTTACAAAAAGAAGAAAAATGATTAAAGAAAGCAAAAGCCTACAAAGGAAATAAAACCCTAGCCCATCCCATGATCAGCTTGAGATTTTTCGGGTATGTATAGTTGCATGTATGTATATGTATGTATATTTATGTAGCATGTATATATATGTATGCATATTTATGTATATATAGATATGTAAATTTATATCCATATATGTACACATGCGTACAAATATCTTTATATATGTATTTGTATATAAATGTGCCCGTGTGTATGTATGTATGTGTGTGTGTGTGTGTATATGCATCATACATACATACAAACCCATGCAGACAAACATACATATCCATACATATGTTCATAAACATACATACATATGCAATGATGAAAAGATACATCTATACATAGGTACAAATATATAAATACATACATTTGCATATGTATGTATCCATGGATGGATGAACGTGTACATGTATGTGTATCATGTATGTACTAATACATGTATATTTGTAACTATTCATCTCTACAAAGGTTGTGTTGTATTTTGGTTGGGTGATTTTTGGAGATAGGGGTGGTGGCAGGGGGTTGGGTCTGGGCTGATGTTGGTAAAGGCATGAAGGGGAATTCAAGAAACAGAGAACTAATTATCCCTCAAGGTGACCAAGTAGATTTAGCTTATTAATTTTTGTTTTTTCCAAACAAAAAGCAATTCACCATTGCAAGCACACTTGCAAAGGATTGATAAAAGGATAGATCGATAGAGGAGAAAGGATGGATCTTTTATTCATCCTTTTATATGTTTGATGAAATATGAAATAATGGATAGAAATAATTTTCTCCTCTATTTGATATAAGAGAAATGAAAGAAAAGATGAATAATATTTATATAATATTTTACTAAATTATCTTTTAATAAAAATATTACTATTATTAATTTATAATATATATTTATGCAAAAAAAATTAAACGATATATAAATTTATAATCACTATTACGTATAATTATATAAAAAATTATATAAATATTTAATTTAATTTAATAAATAATTTATAAATTAAATATTTATTTATTAATCATATATTAATTATATAAATAACTAATTCTTTAATTAATAATTTAGTTTAAATACTTTATTAATATTATACAAATAGTTAATTAAAAATAGTAAATAAAAAATAAAAAAATAGAAGATAATTCTAATTATTTAATTATAATTATCAAAATTATGTATTAAATTTAAAATAATTAGTATAAAATTTAATAATATATGATTAATAGTATATATAAAAATATATATAAATAATATGAATGAAAAAATATTATAATTTTGTCAAAAAATTAATGAAATAATTTTATTAATGTAAAAATTCATCCATCAATGTCCATCCACCTTTCTTTGTATCTTCTCAATTTGAAAAAATACAAATTAGTGAGCCAAAATGGATGGACAATCCCTTCTTTTTTATCCATCCTTCCTGTAACTTTTTGAACCAAATAGTGGATGAAGACCATCCATCTTCTCTTAATCCCAACTAAATACAAAATAAAAATTATATTCAGGATATAAAATTCTTGCTAAATGTACACTATAAAAGAAGCATCAGAAATAAAATTAGAGCACAAAATTGAGAAAATAGGCAAGTGATACGAACACCACACATCTCAGAGGAAAAATTTCAGCACAATGATAAAATATCTTCTTCTTTTTTTTTTTGATACAAGTGGATATTCACACCGATCTACTATGAATGCATACCAAAAGTTCCAAGAACAAGATATCCTGTGGTGCACATGGACAAGTTTGACCCTGACGTCAAATCCAATCATCGATATACTCAGCCATATTAGAGGCGACCCAATCGGCAGCACTGCTCGCCTTCGATAACGGGTCATTATAGAATCATACAAACAGATTCAAGGACAACCATGCTAATTTTTGTGACCCCGCCTAAAAACTGAGAGAAATCGCCCTGATGATTTCTTGGGCCGATCCTCTTGCTCATCTAGAACCTGTACGGTGAATTTATTAGTACAGTTAGTATGCATGCAAGGGATGCAAGAGACAAGTCTGATAACCAACCTCCTTAGCAATGAGATCTAGCTTCTCAAAAATTTCTGAAAAGTCTGGCCTCAGAGATGGATCCTGTTGCCAACATCTTTCAAGCAGTTCAGCAAGCTTAGGGTGAGCATGCTCTGGAATGATAGGTCGCAGCCCCTTAAGGCATAAACCATAAACGGCCTCTGAGTCAGTATTTCCAAATAGCAGTGGATGAACATTGACAGAAGCTAGATTTCAGCATCTACTAATCCCGAAACTTAATCTACTTGTTTTGAAAAATAAATATCTAAATGATTTATGGTTCAAATAAAATTTCATGGAAAGCCAAAAATCATGAGGTATAAATTTTGGTAGGTGAAATTGTGGAAAAATGAATCCTGACGTGTTTCCTAGCAAGTTGGCGGAAGAGTGTGTTTTTCTCCTTCCCGTCGCATCCAAATATTATTGAGCATGCTGAGGACCACCTTTAATCTCAAATGCAGTGCATGATATAAAAGTGCAAAACTAAGGAAATTAGCACGTCTGACACTACAAAGTGATATCAATAAACCCATTTAATCCATGATCTGAGTCTAGAACTAAATCCATTTCAATTCTCAAATAATTCTACCTTCTAACTCAAATTATGGTATTAAACATTGAGCAGAAGACATCGCTAGATTTTTTTTTTTCTTTCTTTTTGTAATTTTACTTGTTTGCAATCGGAATACATGCATTTGAACCAATTCTAGGCCAAGGCAACAAACAACTTTACATCATATATAGGTTGTGCTTCCTTGTCCTGTATTGCTCATCTGAAGAAGAATGATATTTTTCTTTCCTTTTTTGTTTTGTGCCAAAAAGAATGAATTGGTCTTAACCGCATACATGGTTACCATGATATGAATCGTATGCTGATGAAACAACAAATGGTAGTCGTTGTGTAAGTAGTTATCTCAATAGTAGTGGGAAGGCATAGAAACCTAATAACATGAATTCGCAATATCTTTGCTGTCAACCAAGGTTTTTAAGTGCTGAAGGATGGTACCATGCCAACATTTGAGTAGTACAGGCAAGGCATACTGATTGTTGTCATAGTATGCCAGTCCTGTGACTACTGTTGCTACAGGGGGCATACTAAGTACTGCTTCCTTCTGGTATGTAATGGTGCATGCACAGTATGGAATGGTACCTAAAACCTTGCCATCAAGTTATAAGGCATCAAACCACATTGACATTGCTAGCACACTTGAGTAGTACAGGCAAGGCATACTGATCGTTGGCATAGTATGCCAGTCCTGAACTACTGTTGCTACAGGGGGCATACCAAGGACTGCCTCCTTCTGGTATGTATTGGGGCATGCACGGTATGGAATGGTACCTAAAACCGTGCTATCAAGGAATCAAACCACATTGACATTGCTAGCTCATTTGATACTACATTAGGTTTAAACAGGACAAAATTATTTCATTGTATATAAAGAACATGAAATAGCGGTGGCATAGAGATAAAATAACATAAAGGATTCAAGAGTCCGTGGATTGGCTAAGAATCAACTCTATATATACAAATATTTAACCAAAAGAAGGTGGGAGAAAGCCTGTCTGGTTGGCAGCTGAGACTATCCATTCTTCTCATAATCTGAATAAATCTTATAAGCAATGCGCTATTGTGTTGGCTAATGCTCCCAGTGTAGCTAGCAACAGTACATCTAACATAGACCTACATATAACCTCAAAACCAAAAACTGCAAGCAGGAAACTTATTTAACAAGTTGCCACTAAACTCATGTAACGTGTAGTTGAGTATATTTGTTAATGTCAAAGGTTTTTGATGAGAGAATGGATGGGGGAAGGGGGGAAGGGGTGAACAATAGTACACACTCAATACAAAAGACTGAAAAGTAAAGGAAAAAATTGGTTCACCATGATGTGTAGTTTTTAAGAAGGTAAATCATGAAGGAACAATTTATATCGGAAAGAAGTATGACGCATACCTTTTCAACCACACCGAATGCTGCTTGTAATGGTGTTAAGTCCTCATATGGTATCTGATAAAGGGATTGTGATATTAAATCATGTCAGTGAAAAAGGAAGAGCAAAATTGGAGCAAAGAGGCTTGTATATGTTATATGTCAGAAGGTGTTATGTCAAGAAAATGCCACAAATACCTTCCCAGTGAGCAACTCCCACAGCACAATGCCAAAACTGAAAACATCAGCCTTTTGATCATACGGCTTGTGTTCGATGACCTAGAAAACTATGTTGATGAGAAAATGTTGAGAACAGAAAACTCTCTCTGGCAAAGATATGGCAATCTGTTCCAGCTGAATAGCTAACATATAATAAAAACATAATACATTAGACATTCCTAAACCCACAACCTTTGTTCTCTCTCTCTCTCTCTCTCTCTCTGTATAATATGGCATTAGCTATGTGGATCGAAATGTCATCCAAAATAATTTCTTAATCGTAACATGCCAAATATCATCAAACTATCATACTTCACATAAGTAAATTCATTTTTCTGATGCTTACATATTGCACCAATTTATTATACAAACGGAACAATTTTCAGTTATTCACAGCTAACTTATTAGAACCACAGTACATTTCTTGAAATTGTACAGAAGCAAAATACAATGGTGAAATGTTTTTTATTGGTTATTAATGTAATGATAGTAGATATCTCAAAGAACCACAGAAACATCTGTCCACCACCCAATGCTAAGGATTTCAAGAGTACAACCGGACTGCTATTAACTTGAAGGAAGACAATCAGATCATTGCAAATAAGATTGGAAATCGGATTATAGAAAGACAAAATTGATGACCAGAATCAAATACAGATTTTATCGCTGCTGTTCCTGTTTCAACTTTCAACATGTTTGATTATGACATTAGAAAATCCATAGCTGACTGGAACATGACAGATCAGATGTTTCATGCCAAGATACATGAAATCAGTCATTTAATAGTCCAATCGCAAGAAAACTAGATGCCACTCTACTTAAAACTCATAGTGATCTGATGGTGAAGCAGAAAAGAAGAATTCATCAAAATCTAAAGACAGGATCTGAATCAGGAAAGCAGGTAGATACAGTTACATATTGGGAAAATTATAGTGTCATCCCTTCTACTTTGCCCTAGTAGCACCCACACCCTCTGGAGTTTAAAAATTTTTAATTGGGTCCTCTAAGTTATTGACCCAACAAGATCCTGTGGTCTGTCCACCAGCCAATGCCATTAGTACATCATCCCTAATAGCGAAATTTTCCTCTCCCTCTTAAACCTTCAGAGGATCACTTCAAGGGCTGCCCTGGGAGTCGATATCTCTGCAACTCCACTACCAGAGTAGGATATCGGAACATCAGTATCATTCATTTCCTTAAAGTGGTCTTCCTTCCCACCCTCTTGAACTTGGATGGCTCCACAATGAGGAAAGCCACCACCTCAGCATGATTCCCCATAGGCAACTTGTTAGGATTTGACGCCTCGAGATTCAGCCCACATTGAGCCCACAGCGAGGTTCGCGGCGAAAAACGGAGTCCAACGAGACCAAGATCACCTGAAATGGAGCTCGGATGGAGGAGATACGAGCTTATGAAGTCGGCACGAGAAACGAGGCGGCGGAGGACCACCGGTGGGCGGCGGGCGGCAGGCGGCGCGGCCGCAGGCGGTGGCGCGCGGGACGCGCGACCCAGGCCGGCGCGGGACGCGCGACCCAGGCCCGCGCGGTGGGGGCCCGCGGCCCAGGCGGGCGCGCGGCCCAGCCGGGCGCGCGGCCCAGGCGCGCGCAGGCCCGCGCGCAGGCACGGCCCAGGCGGGCGCGCGGCCCAGCGGGGCGCGCGGCCCAGGCGGGGCGCGCGGCCCAGGCCGGGCGCGCGGCCCAGGCGCGCGCAGGCCCGCGCGCAGGCGCGGCCCAGGCCCGCGCGCTGCTGGCCCCTTGCCCCGGTCCACCGTGGACCGGGTGGTCCACGGCGCGGTCTGTGGACCGCGTGGGCGTTTCCCACGCGTTTCTCGCGGTCCACGGCACTATTCCGTGGACCGGAGCGCGATCGGAGGGCCCAGGTGATTCTCGGTCTTGATCCGACGGTCCAAGAGGATTTTTGGCTTTGTTTAGGATTCCTAATCCTTCTCTAATCGTGTTTTAACCTATGTTTAAGCCTTTAAAAGGCCCTGAGACGAAACAGAGAGCGGTGGTTTTCGATTTTCTCGCTGCCGTACGAACCAGAGGCGAGGGCGCTGTGAGAGAAGGAGCAGGAGGCTTCTGGACAGCGGTCGCCAGGCTCTTCAGGGGTTCAGGGGGTCTCCGTGAGAGAGAGAGCTTTTGTGAGGGGAACTTCATGTGAGAGAGAATTGGGTGACAAGGGTTGAGGGTGAGGTCTCCTCTTGTAAAATTTTCTTTTCATAGTGAAATTTGCATGCCCCGTGGAGACGAGCCCTTTTGTGACTGATCCACGTATTTTGATTGTTTTTCCTTTTGTTTTGTTTCTTCTTTCTTCCTGCTGCATCGCGTGGTACTGGAAAGATCTTGGGAGGTGGTGTCTTGGCCAGACATCCATCCAACACAACTTCTTTTGGAGCATCTTCAGATGGGCAATAGCATCATACAACTCCATCCATCGATCATCTTTAAGGAATTCTATAAGGCCTTTTCTGCGTCCTCTGCTCCTTGGTGCTCAATAAAGCAACTGGCTTGTTTAGTTGCACCCCCCTGCCTGAAGGCCAAATCCCCATTTTCATCTCCAATGCCCTTGCAAACCGGTTGGTGTCCATGAGCAAGACCCAAGGTTATACAAAGCATCAACATGGCTGAGCTTCAAATTGATTGCAATCTGGAACTCCTGGATGGCCTTCTCATCTTTCCCCATGGTGTAGAGTGCCGAGCTGAGACAGTAGTGGGTGTTGGCATATTCTGGTCTCCTCTAGTGCCTTCTCGATGGCACAGTACTCACCAACACCAAAGAGGGTGCTGCCAAGGAGCTTGAGGGTGCAAAAGTGTGTGGGGCGAAGGATGGTGGCCTCACAATAATGCTCACATGTGCCAAGGATCATGCCATCACCCTCCATGGCAATGTCAAGGTTGATGTGAATCTGGGGAGGATGTCGGGGCCTTGGTGCTGCCAGCCTCGATGGCCTCAAGGGCAACGAGAAACTCCTCAGCCTAAGGTGGTGGCTGAGGGCATAGAGGATGTTGCCAACAGAAGTGGGCATGAAAATTGGTGGGGCAGAGCTCGCAGTAACAACAGAAACTATGGAGGGCCTTGCAGAAGAGGTGGTGCTTGAAGATGGCACAACCAGTGGCCATGTGGTTATGAAGACCTAGTCGTGTAGGTGAGCATGGCCACAGGTGACCTCCTTGATGAAGAGGAGGTAGTCGTGATTGATCTCATCCAAGAGGACTACTCACAGCTTGAAGTCTAAACCCATCTTGCACGACCACTCAGTCTCCAAGGAGTCGAAGTTGTTAGTGTTGTTGCTACTATTCCTCTCGGCAGTAGAGGTAGACTTTTGGAGGTGCTTGGAACAAGGTGCTTCACAAGGATCTCGAGACCATTGAGAGCCCAAGAGGAGTTGAAGGTGATGTTGGGGTTGGAGGTAGAGTTATTTGGTGGTGGGGGTAGTCATCAGTGATGGAGGAGAGACGTGGTGGTAATTAATAAATTAAGTAATTAAGGGAATATAACAATGAAAAAACATATTACTTATGATGGTTATATATACATAAAAATAATTAAAAAAAATGTCTAGATTTCTTCTTTAAAATACACATTAATAATATTTAATAGTCTCTTATATAAAAATAAATAACATTCACTATGACAAAAAATATTGACAAATAGTGCATAAAATGAACTTAGAATAATTTATTTGTTAGAATGGATCATATAACTTTCCAAAGTAATATTTAATAAAGAGTTTTATTGCAGATACTCTTGCCACTAACTTGTAATTAAATGCAAAATTTCCCAAAGCTTATACCGACAATGAGCTTGATAAAGAGAAGATGCTAAATATTTTGATGCTCCAATTTCTTCGTTAGCTTGTATGTATGCACTATATTTTTTCTTATTATAAGGCAGCATTGAGCCATAATCTGGGTGTCCCGACTCCCTGTTGTGTCATGCCTATAGTGCAGATGTCCCTAAGCCACCCATCCATCAGCCTCAATAGAATTATAGTACATTTTCTAACAATCTTACTGCTCTCTGTCCCTAAAGATAAAAGCAAGTCCATAATAAAAGTTAAAATTGTATTAATCAGTTCCTACTTTACATTTTTGTCAACAAATAGAAAATGTACCTATTATATCTTTGCTTTGGATCATTCATGTGGATGCACATGTTAAATGGTAGTATGAGATTATGGAAAATAAGTCATATATTTACACAAGAACATATTTTCAAATAGCACATGTTACTTTCTCACAAGTGTATGCATAACAAATCAAAACATAATATCTATTGTTTACCTGAGATCATAATTGTTTGAAAATTGTTATGGTTGGTAAACAAGTAAACATTATTAGATGATTATGTCTTATTTACAAGCCCCGGGTATCATGCATTATTTAACACAATCTTTCAAACCAGATAACAAATCAAAATCAGTATGCATCCTTTCAATTAAATACTTAAGAAAGGATGTCTTATGAAATAGTAAAGATGAAAGAATTTAATATTAAATATCCATCTATATCATAGATCAATATTGTAGAATGTTCAGAGTTAACATAGTTACATTATAAACCAGTTGAAAAAAAAATTGTATATTAAATTTTCCTGTATATAAAAATATTTTGTTCCAAAACCCAATGCACAGGTGAAGACGATTCTTAGGAATGAGAAACTGGAAGAAAATATTGAATGTTATCCACCATGAGACTAAGTATCTAAATGTAAATACAAATCCAATGCACGATTTTCATTTTCTCATGTTAAGTCCTATTTTACTTGTACAAGCATGCAATAACATGATTTCCAACTCCATTCAACGAATTACTGACCACACTTATGGCAATTGAACCACAATTTCAAACAAAATCCTTAGTTCCTGAGGAGCGACCTAAATAATAAAACTAAAGAAACAGTTGAAACTATATGGTAGAAGTTTTAAAAGCTAAATCACAAATTACCGGCTACTGCCCACCTAATAAATAATATTTGACCTGAGTTTGACTTCTTGAACTTGGGCTACTCCAAAATGAGGTTTAGAAAATGAACTAGTCCATGGCTTGTGTGTTAAACACTTGCACTAAGAAGCTCATCCTCAAGTTCTTGAACATGCTTGAGATGCCAACTAGGCTGATATTTAATGCTAGTCATGCTACAAGTTAACAATGCAAGACCACAATGAATAGCATTCAACCATTCATTGTTGAAGTAGAATAACCTGATCAAGAACTGTTGCACTCTTAGCTTGTTCTTTGAAGTTTTCTTTCATTCTTATTTCCATTTGAGTAAAACATTCTTCATGCTGGAATAATTTCTTGAGATATCAATGTTGTTCATTATGCACCCACTTGTTGCAGGCGGTACTCATTATTTGGTTAACATGATTGTTTAAAGATGAAGAAAATATGGCATATTATCATGATAGGAGGAAGAAGATATCAAAGTTGTTCATTATGCACCCAGTTGTTGCAGGCAGCACTCATAATTTGGTTAACATGATTGTTTATTCTTATTTCCAATTGGTACTGGTCTGCAGGAGCCTGCTGTTGAAAGCAGAGGAGGAAGAAGATGATTATAATGGAGGAAGAAGATAAAAAAGTAAATGAAAGAGATACTGAGTGGACTCCACTAGGGTGAAACAAATATAACTTAAATATCATACACCATTGTTCATTCTCTCAAATTAAGATCCCATTCTACTAACAGTCATGGAGACAAGGGGTCGCACAAGTTCCAACTCCATACGCAAGCTACTAAAATTCTAATGAATTTCCAGGCTTGGAAATTTTTAAAGAAAACCTTCAGTTCCTTAGAAGCTAGTTAAATAATCTAAAAGACACATTCAAACTACAACAAATGGTAAATGCTCAACCACCAAACAAATGATTGACTAATAATGTAATAGCCTAATAGGCCTCCTATACTTAGACAAATATGCATGAATGTGTGATAGATTGACACATGAACCTTCTCTGAATATATTAACTACTGAATTAAACTAAAAAAAGTGATGTGCCTTATAGACTAATCTATAAGACCTTTTCTACCAGAATTCTGCATTTTAACAATGTTTTGGCATAATACAATTTATGAAATCTAAAGATTCAAGAAAAATGCACAGTATTTCAACGTTGAAATCAAGATTTGCTATACCGTACCAAACCGATAATACGGAGCATACAATACGGTACCAGTTTGGTACCAGTACATGATACAGGGGGCGTACTGACACTCAGTACACCGAACCAATTCCATACCAACATAGCAACAGGATGGCACTAGTACGGGGCCTGATACCACGAAGGTGAACCTTGGTTCAAATGTTAATCCATTGCTCAAAATTTGAAGTTTGGACGAAAACTAAAAAACCAACTTTTAAAATCCTAAGGAATTTGGATCTTTCAGTATTTTTATTAAGTTAAATTGAGGATGCACTCCCTTATTTACGTTTAAAGTCTCAAAATTTCATGTAAAATAGATCAGTTTTTAGGGCCGTTTGGGTATTCTTCTTGCTGCCATTGCCTACATGACCACCTTTCCCCAAACTGCCAAACTTGCTTGGCCAAGGGACCAACCTACTTAGACAAATTATCTAAGTAAGCGAGTCAAATGATCTAAGTAGCTGAGTCACCCAGTGGGCCTCATCACCTGCTTAGCCAACGTACCTTGCCTGGCAAGGGAGACCAGCTAAGGAGGAGAAAAGTGAAAGTGGGAAGAGGAAGGAGGAAGTTGCACAAGGGATTTAGGACTCTTTTGGCCTTACAAGGTAAGTGACGACTCCACATTCTTTTGGATTTATGTGACAGTTTGGGAGCTTTTAAGTTCTTTTTGAACTTAGGTATGTTCCAATCTTGATTAAATTTTATATTTCATGGCTTCTCATATGCAATTCATCATCCCCTCTTGAAGTCAAATTAGATTTTGTTTTTTTAAACCTTATGTTCAAGTTTCTTTAAACCTAGACATTCCTTTGGAACCTAAAATTAGCAACCTTGGAAGTCGTTTAATACCCTTGAGTCCAAGTACTAGTTGGCATTCGAATTTTGAGATAAAAGTTGTGCCTTTTATATTTCCAAATTAAGTATTAATTCTGAATTCTGAAACATTAATTAGCTTTTAAAACCAAGGGTTCCATCAGGTTTTTATTAGTACCAGGATCCTTGTTAGTCTTTGGAAATTTGATACCTGTTAATCTGAAATTATGATTTGGTCCTCTAGATGATGTTTAGAGCTCTTATTTGTGTATGATTCAATTGAGAATATATTTTTATGCAAACCTCATATATTTGTGGCTTTTATTTGGAACTTGCAGATAAGTGTTTTATGTTATATTTGTGAAATCCTTTCAAAACTGAATATGATCATTAGACATAAAAGATATAGATGTGGTCCCCTTGCGAGGTAGTATTTCGGCCCCTTTGGAACTGTAGATGGGGATTTCTTAGGATCCTTGGCTAGGTTGTATATGTAGCCTCATTCAAACTATGGATGAGGAATTATGTGGACCCTTGGCAAAGTGGTGTATACCTCAAGGAGTATGTGGCCCCGTCTGGAATACATTTTCTTTGGTTAGGAATTTATCTGGCCTCATCCATTTTACTTGTAAAGATTTTATCTGGCCTCATCTGCAATAGCAGGGAGAATTATGTGGATTGAGGGTGAAAGAATAAAATATGGCTTTTCTTATAAGAAAATGTCATTTATGTGAATCAGTTAAGACCTTTCTATGATTTTTTGTCCCTTTCTAGTACATGAATCTTTGATAAGAACATTTTATTTTCAATACTTTGTCTTGGTATGGTTTCATTGAACCTTTATCTACGAAATTTCTATAAACTTAATTTATGAAATATGTGCTAAACACTATTTGATATCAAATTAGACTTAAATTCCTTTGACAATTGTGAAGTTACTTATTGAGCTATGTTGCTCACTCCCATCATGATCCTTAACTTTTCAGAGTGCCTGGTAGGAGAGTTAAACAGGATTGTGAATAAAGAAGAATCTACAAAGAATCAGTTTCAGAGGTACACTTTTGGATTAGGTGAGCATTGAGGTAGCACCAAATATATAGCAGATAAGCATAGTTTTGTTTGATTGTAGTCTTGAAGGTGCACTATTTTGCAAATGGGTTTTATCCCACAGTCATATTGGAGTTTGTCTAAGACCTACAAATTGTATTATAGTTTTTGGCTTAAAAAAGTTATGCTCTATAATACCATTTGTTTTGTTCTAGTTTGCAATATCTTTTTAGCTATCTCTGCATCCATTTGATTGGTTATGCTGGTCACAACTCTAGATTCAAGCGAGTTCATATCTCAGGTTGTTCCAAACATGTACTTGATTTTCTATGAATATAGTATGGTGCACCAGATAAGGATCAATATGAACTAGATCTTCAATCCTGATGAATTTTGATATCCTAAAACACTAGTCAATTTTAGAAACTTCAATTATATTGATATATTAGACTCTTGTCGGCTTCAATATCAGCTATTGAGATTTAAAATTAGTTTCAATGATCTTAATGTATTTATTCCTTCTAGGAATTTACAGTTAATGTCTTTTGAAATAAGTTCTAGATTATATTTAAAAATTTTGGGAAACATATGAGTTTGATTTAATATTTTTCGAACATGTATTTATGTGTTCCATCTTCAAAATTTACTTATATGAGCATGTTTCACATACCCGATTATATTACTTTTTTATTTTTCATTAGAGCTTTCATGGTGCATATTGAAATCATATTAATTCTTAAAAAGAGATATATCTAAAAGATAAAAGAGAAGCTTTAACTCAGTAGTATAAGTGGCCCCATTTGAATTGTCAATCAGAAAACTAGTGGACCTCTAGCAACGTGGTATGAGTGGCCTCAAATAAATGTGTATCCTTGTCTAATTGTTATAACTGGACCTTTAGGATTATAGGTGGCTTCAGCACCGGCAACAAGAATAATGAGTAGCCTCATCTGAATTGATGGCTATAGTATAAATGGGCTCAGTTGCACTAGAAATGAAGATACAAGTCATCTCGAGCATATGAGTGAATCTTTCAAACAATACATGGTTCTATTTGAAACATCTAGACAATTTTCTATTGTTAGTATCAAGATCCGCTGTATCGGTATCGATGCAACAAACCGGCACCGAGCCGGTACGGTACGATATCGGTACTGGACAGTACCAACACACGGTATACTCCGACGTACTGGTTCAATACCGGTATATTTTGTATTGTTTTGTTTTTTTTTTTTTTGATCTCCAAGTTATTAATTCATAATTATGACCCCAAAATTATATTATATTGCATATT
The DNA here is from genome assembly GCF_000442705.2 of Elaeis guineensis. Taxonomy (NCBI): domain Eukaryota; kingdom Viridiplantae; phylum Streptophyta; class Magnoliopsida; order Arecales; family Arecaceae; genus Elaeis; species Elaeis guineensis. Next base: position 135,039,076 of record NC_025996.2, read on the forward strand.
ATTGACATATTTGGGTTTAATTTTTGAGTTCGGTAGTGGTACAGAGACTCTTGATCCAAAATTCTAAATATATATTTATTTACATTATATTACAACTCTATCATCCTAAAATTTAAATATATATATATATATAAATATGCATTAAAATGTATCTAAACTTTTAAAATACAAAGCACAAAAAATGATATACTAACCTTAAGATCTGCTCTGCATTTAATATCTCGTTGAGTGTCTGTGACGCTCGTAGATATCTGAATCATTGGCATAGTCTGGAGGAACATCAGTCCATCCCTCTAACTAAGACGCACTGTACTCTTGAATATTCATCTCATAAGGCATCCTCTCTGGATTGTAAGACATCTCAGATCTCTCACTCAAACTGACTCTGAGAAGTATTCTCGGGATGATGATATGGCTGTGGAAGAGACCATCCAAATATATCGGTAGCAAAATCTAATCCGTAAGATATTCCAGACTGCATAGGGTAGTAACCACTAGAAGACGAAGTCTCGGATGCACCATATCCATATGGATCATAAGGTGGCTAGGGGTAATAGGATCCATAATGCAAGGATGATCCGATATATCCATGGATCCTACTTCACATACAAGATCGTCTGCAGCTGCATCGTGTGCTGGACGACCTCTAGGAGTCCGTCGTCTATATGAAATCGGCTCCCCACGGTCTCTACCAATGCATCCACCATGGTCCCTATCTTGTGTGGCATGTATAATCTGAAACTCACCGGTGAATCGAATATCACCCTGCGGCTGTGTCTTATAAGCAGTGATCTTCTGTCCTCCAATTCCTCTTTGATCATCAGATCCATGACTACTACTACTAGTATCATCATCACTCTCCCTGATCTTCGAATCTGAGCCAGATAGCTCCTGTACTCTCAAGAGTAGTGCACGTACAATTGTATTTTCTTTTCCCCCTTGTTCCCCTCTGTGACTGAATTTTCTGTGATTGAGAGGATGGATGTTTTGTTGTTGATTGCCGATCTTATCTAAACAGTTGTTGCTCAAACCTCTGCAAGGATGTATCGAACATCGAGTCATGTGATAAATGAGTCCTCTGTGTTCCTTCAGACCGTGGTTGATCAGCTGGAACCTTATATGAAATATTTCTTTCTACCCATTGTCCTGGATCCACCCTGATCTCCCTAACTACCATACTGGCTGGTCATGGAGGAGACCCTGGCTCATCAAGCTCTGGCTCCTGCTGCTGACCTGCAAGTTATCCGATGATTGGATCGTCTTCCTCATCAACATAATCATCTAGTGTCGGATCAGTATACTTTAGTTGTACTTCCTTTTGAATGTATTTTAGCCTCAATCTCAGATTATAGTGAACATATACAAAATCATTGAGATGCTTTTGTGTCATACGATTTTTCTATTTGCTATGGATAAGAACGAAAATCGACCAATTGCGCTCACAGCCACTAACAGAGACTGTCTGAAAAAAATACAGACAGCCACACCTCTCAAATATTCTGCAGACATTCCAAAATGAATCCACCATTCAGCTGCAAAAGCAAAACTATATATCAAATTTTATGATATTATTAGGCATTTGATGTCAATCTATACTGCTCATTATTGATATATAATTTATCTGAAATCATCTGCTTTTTGCTTACGACAGCTGATGGGACTCCAAAGCTGTTTGATCCCTCTCTAAACTGTTTCGTCTATAAAAAAATATATTTATTAAATTTATAAATATATCGTTGAGTACAAATCGAATTTAATTGAATAATCACATCTATTTTAAATTAGCATACCTCTTGCAGACACAAGGATACGATTTCTGGATCGGACACCATCTTATATATCATATTACGAAGAGCAGCAAGAAGCTCGTTATCTATATCTATCCCAGAAATGATATACTGAAATCTCAGATTCAAATAATAAGCTGCAGATAAATTTCATAATTGATTAAGTACACTTTTATAAGCATAAAAAAAATTATTTTAAAATATTTTTAAATTCATGCTTACCGACTAGATGCAAATCTCTATCCATCTAATAGTCCCAACGGTGCTCAATGATGTTAATAAATTTTTGAGCATGCTTCGAATCATTCTCACTGATCTGTTTCTGTCCTCTCCATCATGTAATATAAGAAGCCCAACTGGGATATCTTTCACTTTCCATGGCACAAAGTACCTCATATAATGACTTAATAGCCTTCACTATCTTCTCAGTCCGCTGCCAGAATGGCTGACTCGTCATCAAGTTCTCCACATGACTTCCATCAGTGCCGACCCTCGCATATCTGCTCTCCTGCCATTCGACACTGACAAACATCTGACGTAAGGCTCCTTTCTTCTAAAGAAGACTATCAAGGGCTATGTAGTTGGTAGTAAATTATATGATATCCGGTCTTAAGATCTCCCTCCAGTATACGTTCGCATCAATGAAAGGACCCATATATGATTGTAGATGAATCTAGTAATAGTCTGGGTAATCTCCACTACCTGCTGCATCCTACGAATCTTTTCAATATCTATCAATATAAAATCAATGCAATATGCAGCACATGGGATCCAGTATATCTGTGGTCGCTGTTCTATTAGCAACTCTTCGGCAATCTTGTATTGTGGTCCATTATCTGTGATGACTTGCACGACATACTGCTCATCCACTGAATCAATCATCTCCTCCATCAGACAAAGGATATATGCGGTATCGTGCATCTTATCTGAAGTATCAATTGATTTATGAAAAAATACTTTTCCATCACAGTATGTCAAAAAATTTATGATGCTCCGTCTAATAGGATCAGTCCAACCATCACACATCACTATCAGTTCGTATGTAGACCATTTATTCTTGTAAGAAGCAATCCATCTCTGCAAATCCTCCTTGTTACTGTCAAAAAACTGACCATAGATGTCCTTAGATCCTGATGGATCTACATCCTAACCGGCAGCCTCTATGACTGAAATAGCAGATCGATAGTAAGGATTGCCTGCTGCATTTATTGAATATGACTGAAATGAAACCATGATCCAATAGCTCACCATATATCCTTCTTCTTATCCTTTTTCACTATAGTGTCAATCCTCTGCTGCTTTGAATCCTTGTTAGAAAAAGTATATAGATCCAAATCATGGATGGTGGCTTCTGCTGAAATATCTTTGGAGGACCTCCTCCAACTGCCAAAAGCTCTCAATAACGATGACATGATGTGTTTGCTCTCTCTACCATCGAGCTCTCTAACTGAGGTAGTCCTCCTGAACTTGAATTCTTCCCCATCGATCGCTAACCCAAACTTCGATTCGTAGCATGATCATCTAAATCACTCTCTATACTTGGCCATCTCCTCCTGCCAGTACTGATCAGTCAAGCTCGCTAAAATCGTAGCCTCAATCTATGCCTCCTCATCTAGAGTGAAAGCCTCCTTTGACTCTCTAGAGTGATAAGAAGATGGCTCTGTAGCTCGATGGTTCACTTCCATCCTCTTCTGCTTTGCTCTTTCCTTCGCTGCTTTCGAATCAGCGAAGTACTTCTTCATCAACTATCGGACCTCCTATAGATATTTCTGACATATGGACCCATCAGAATAACCACTAGACAGGTGCTGCTTTAACCTAATCACCCCTCCTCTCTTGAACTCTGTGTTGCACTATTTGCATTTCCAACGATGTCAAACCGAGAGCATCTTGCCATGATCTCAACCAATGTCGTGCTCTGAATTTTTTTTCTTACTCATTTCTGCAAGTATAATAAAACACGATAGTTTAATAATTATTAAAAAATATTATATATAAATTCAAAAAAATTCAATAATAATTTTAAAACTCATAAATTCAAAAAAAATATGTTATATACTTCAAATAATATTTTTAAATTAAATATAATATAATACTAATTTTACATATTTTTTATTTGATAATATTTTTTTATTATTTAAATAATTACAAAAATATTTTTTAATTTTAAAAATTTCAAAAAAAATCTGAGATTAGATTCAAGTAGCTTGAATCATTCTAAATATGATTTTAAAACTCTAATTTTTTATTTTTTAATTTATTTTTTTAATAATTTTTTTATGAATAAATATATATATTTTAAAAAATATATAATTAATGAAAGTCAAAGAATATCATGCTCTGAATTTTTTTTCTTACAAATTTCTGCAAGTATAACAAAACATGACATTTTAATAATTATTAAAAAATATTATATATAAATTCAAAAAAAAATTAATAATAATTTTAAAACTTATAAATTCAAAAAAAATATGTTATATGCTTCAAATAATATTTTGAATTAACTAAAATATAATACTATTTTTAAATATTTTTTATTTGATAATATTTTTTTATTATTTAAATAATTATAAAAATATTTTTTTTAATTTTGAAAATTTTAAAAAAAATTGAGGTTAAATTTAAGTAGCTTGAATCATTCTAAACATGATTCTGAAACTCTAAATTTTTATTATTTTAAATTTATTTTTTTAATAATTTTTTATGAATAAATATATTTATTTAAAAAATATATAATTAATGAAAATCAACGATTTTAGTGTCATCATGTAGATCTTTCAAAGATCTATCATATATGATCAAATCATACCAAAATCATAAAATTTTGACATGATTTTCTCTTATTTTCATACTTCTTCGATCTTATCTTTTTTTAACAACAAAAATATAAAAAATAAAATATTTATTAAAAAAATAATATATTACCTTATTTTCGATCAAAAATCAACGTCTCCTCGAATCAGTACTGCAATTTGATGAAATTTTTCTTCTTTTTCTAATTTTTTCCGCATGTCGTCGAACGCTTAAGAGCTCGGGAGTTCTCTGAGAAAGCTCTCAGGTCTCTCAGACAAAGCACCTGGGCTGTCACTAAATGATAGCCCAGAACCCACTACACCCCCCCCCACACCCCCCATGTGATTTTTGTCAGTACGGTTCGGTTCAACGCCGAACTGAATCGTACCGAGCCATATTGCCTGGTTTCGGGCGGTATGGCCCCGAACGATGCCGAACCGTCTAGTTCAGTGCGGTTCGGATCTGTTTTTTGGAAGAAATGACCGAACCGGATTGGCTAGCCGCCGGTCTGGTTCGGTACGCCCTGTACCAGGTGGTTCGGCCCCATACGGCATTCTTTGGTTAGTATTTTGGTCCTTTCATGATATCTCATGCTTATTTGTGAAATTTGATTTTTGTATTTCAATGTGATAGTGTCTTGGTAACCTACTGCTCAAATTTCTGAATGATGATTTGATTTGTCTTTCTGTTTTTTTTTTATAGAATCTTTTTAATAAGAAACTACACTATTAACCATGTGTAGCTCATACCGTCATTATTAGAAATTTTTAGAACAATTGGCTAAGTTTGTAATCAATTTTGGAGGATAACAACAATGAACTTGTAGAGTACATTTTTGGGATCGGGTAGGTGTTCAAGCAACACCAACCATATAACATTCTACATAATGTTGCTTTGTAGTTTGTAACATTTGAAGGTATAATTTTATGTATAATAGGCTATGTTTAGGATGTGATTGGATGTGTTTTCAAGACTACAGTTCAAAGATTTGAGTCCCGTAGGACTAAGACGGGAGCATTGGCACCATACTATTTTGATAGCCAGGACCAGCACACTTGGGGGAGTACCGATTCTCTACTAAATTGTAACATCTTGTGTAACGCCCAGGTTCTTGGGCCTGTAAACCCTTGACGGCCCAACGAGAAAAAAAGAAAAAAAAAAGAATGAAAAATTAACGGAAGGAGGAAGACTCCTAATCGAAGTCTTCTTCCTCTCCATTTCCGATGAAATCGGACTCGAAGAGTCTAGCTAGGGTAGAAGATCTTCTCTATAAAGACCTCCCTTCCCTCCCTTAGGACCTTACAACAAAATTTCGAAGAAATTAAACGGATTTGAGGGATATTTTCAAAAGAGAGAGCCGTGAGCGGTTGATCGGAAGAGAGGGGCCGCCGGAGCTGTTTTTGGCCGTCGGAACAAGATATGTTTCTTTTCTCTTCTTTTCGAATTGATCTTTCCGGCCATCGGTGTACCTGAAAGCCGGCAAGATGTCGGTTCGGGCTCAAACAGGGCACCCTTGTTTGTGTTGTTTCTCTCCTTTCGTCGCCAGCAGCAGGGACGGGTGGGGCTGCCACCGGGACAGTAGCCTCGCCGCCGCCGGGGTTGCCGAGGAGGGTGGTCGGAGATGGCCTACCCTGATCGTGAGAAGGGGAGGCATTCGGGATAGGGGTCAGATCCCCTGCTTTAATCGTGGGGAAGAGGAGAAGAAATCTCTTCTCTTCTCAAAATAAAATTAAAAATAATAATAATAATAATAATTAAAAAAATTGGGACACAGGTAAGGGTTCCGATAAACCTCAATATATGATTTTTTTTTAGAAAATTAATTTGGTTAAATTGATTTGTTTGATAGGACAACAGTCCAACGAACAGGAGGACAACGAGTAGGGTTTTGATATTCAGACTGTAAGACTGTGAGTTTGATTTCTCATTGATCGAGATAAGAATCCTGTACATGATCATCACCATATATGTTATTTGTTCGTTAGTTTTATAATGTTGATTTTGCATTACTGGATTTATGATCGATGAGTTTTCTATGCTTGAGACACCAATATATGGCTTATATGATTCTTTTTAAACATGAGCATGTTATGAAAAGATTTCTATGATTGATGGTATGAGTCTTATGGATATAACTTATCAATTTGATCATCCGATAATTTGAAATTAATTCGATGAAATTAATAATTAAATGAAAAGGATATGGTTTGGACTAGTCTCGACATATGGATCAGCCGGCCAGGAGCTCATGCCTGGAACAGCCCGTCAGGAGCTTATCCCTAAGACAGCCCCCACTGGCTTATAAGTGGATCAGCCGGCCAGGAGCTCATGCCTAGGACAGCTCGCCAGAAGCTTATGCCTGAGACAGCCTCTCACGGACTTTCGTACGTGGGACAGCCGGCCAGGAGCTCATCTTGGGACAGCCTTGAAAGGCTTATATGAAAAGAAAAATTGGATTGGAAAGAGATCGAGGTATTGTCTGGGTTAGTCCAAAGCCAAAAGGGATAAAAGATTGTCAAACCGAAGATGTGAAAAGATGAAACATATAACATGTAATTCAAGAATGAACGAAGACTTCACTTAATGATATGTGATGATCCATATTTATTAAATGCATGTTTATGTCAATTTTCGAGTTATGATATACGTATGAGTCTTCACAAAATTGTATTGGTTTTAAAAATATTAATTTTATCTATTGGCTTGATGTACATGTGAAGTGAATCTTACTGAGCTGGAGAAGCTCATATTTCCTTCTTGTTTTTTTTTTCAGACTCACAGGATGCTTAGTTTGGATGGTTTGAACGAGAGCAAATAAAAACTAAAGCCTTTAGTAATTCAGTTAGTTTAAATTCTCTGATACCAATGAACATTTGAATAATTGTATTGAACAAAGTTTACTTTTGATTTGAAGTTGTGACTTGATTGATTTATTTGGTATTTACTTGGTTATTTAAAATTTTGAAATATTAATTATTTAGACCTTACATGATCCTTAGGGCGCTGCTCTAGGGTTTGTGTGGACGTGTCATGTGGCCAACTCAGGTGCTGGGTTCGGGGCGTGACATCTTGAGCGTCCTAATTGCAACCCAATATTTAGGTCACGCCGTGATAATCAAAACAGACTGGGATGCTTGTTTTTTTTGTTGTTGTTAACAACTTTTCCATTTGCCCTAACTTTATCGTCCTGTCCTGATTTTTTGCTGTCCTAGGGCCAGGAGCAAACCGTGATGGCATGAAACCAGGATTTAAACTCTTGTTTTGGTTCCTGTTATGCATTTAATTAAGATACATTCAATCATTTGGATATCCAAGTAATGGCTTTATCTTAGTGTTACTTTCGAATCCATATTTGATCGACTACAATAGTTACACCTTTGGATTCATAAGTTCAAGTTTCAATTTCTTATACAACATTATCAAGCATCAACACATAGAAAGAACTCACAATAGGCACAATGTTGTTAGCAAATTGGAAAGTAGTGAGGATAAGTATCCAAAAAATACCTCAGGAGCCATCCAGCGGTATGTTCCTGTCTCTGCTGTCATAACACCAGATTGACCTTTAACTCGTGCTACTCCAAAATCTGCAACCTTGACAACCTATGAAGAAAATGATGCATCAAAAACTGAACAAATGAATAAAAGAGAAGATAGTAGACGTAATAAACATAGTAGGCCAAAAAAGGTAAAAGAAAAAAGAAAACAAAATGTTCACAAGCACCACTCAGTTTTAGAAAAAAAAATTCAAGAAAGGAGATAAATACATCTAATCATTTTAATGGAAGTTATAGTAATAACAAATTGTCAAATGTCCGTTGGATTTATATTTTCACTTGCATCCCTTGAGATTATGAATTTATTACATAATAAAGCCCATGATCTCGACAGTTCAAGCTAAACTCTTCTTTGTTTACTAGGTCAACTTGATCCAAGTTTTCAAATTCAATGATGAAGCAATCCTCTATTTCTCGTACATAAATAAGATTTACTTAACTAAAGCACAAATATACCAAGAAGAACCAAGTTAACTTGATCATGGTCATACCGATATGGGCCCTTACCAAACCAAATCGCTCGGAACTAAGCGGTTCTAGTTGGTTTGGCTCAGCAAGGACCCGGGCAAAACACCGTACCAAGACTATGAATCATCCTAGTTGGTGGTTAGTACGGTATGATACTAATTGAACCGGATAGTTTGTTATGGTACTGTATACCATAAAAACACCCATGGACTATTGTACCACCCCAAATGTCTGATTGGGGGTGTGATATACCATATAAGGTCGAACACATTCAAAAATAGTATTCAAGTCAGTACATGCTCCATACCAGCTCGTACCAACCCATACCTCGCGGTTTCAAGCAGTACCATGATAAAAAATGAGAAAAATGGCTTGAGAACTGTTTTGGTATAGGGTGTGCACCATATCATATGTACCGATACAATACCTAATATCAAGATTTGCGGACCTTGATTGTACTTTAAAGTTTACGTATTTCCTTGATAAACAAGGAATGATCGGTTTGGCTCTGTTGGAATCCAAAGTCAAACAATGCACTATTGAACTAATCAAGCTATGCATGAGGGGATTTTTTAAGACCATAAATTGACTTCTTCAATCAACAAACAAAAGCTAAACCTTTAGCTAGAGTAGATCCAGGAGGTGGATCCATGTAGCCTCTTCAAATAATTATCCATGCAAGAATGTATTCTTCACAAAAAGTTGGAATAACAATCATCCAAGCTTCACTGTAATATAAATAACCCCTTTGACAAAGTCAATCTAGGCCATTGAAGAAAAGGTCTCCAAATGGTCTACATCATAGGTTTGAGAGTATCCTTGGCTACGATCTAGCCTTATATTTCTCAACTGAGCCATCTAGTTGAAACTCTATTATATTCATTTTCCAGTGGGTAATGGTACTGATTCTCATGTTTCAATTTTGGAAGTGCTTCAAGTGCTTCCACTTCATTTATCATTGCCTCTCTAATCAGGATTTAAGCTGGTTTCCTGCAATTTTAAGCATTTAGAGACAAAGGCAACAAGAGCAAACGAATTGGGAGAAATTAAGAGTCAAAGGAACAAAATGATTGACAAGATGTGAAGTCCAAGATCTCTTATGCTTCTGAAGAACAACGGATAAGTTATCATTAGGAACACGTATAAAGGAAGAATGTATACCTATATTTGGATCTTTTCTCAATCAGTTAATGACCTAGAGGTCCTGTTTAAGAGGCATTATCTTGTGTCTCCTAGCGTACACAATTGTCTTAACATGTCTCCTTGACTTGTGGAGTATGAGATGGTTCATCAACATTGATTGGAAGAAAGGGAAATGTAGTTATTCCATTTCCACCTTGAGATAAAAAAATTATCTTCAAAAGAATGACCCCTCAAGTAATTTGGCATTTCTCCATAAAAGTTAACATCCAAGGAGGTGTGCAATTTATGTGAAACAGGATCACAACATCTATAACCCATTTAACAGTGGGAACACCTAAGAAGACACATTTGAAAGATTTATGAAGCAATCTTTCTAGAGATAAGTCGACAGTCCAATATAATGAACAAAACAAACATGTGCACAAGACATGGGGAATTGTAGGAAAAACAGATTCATGAGGACATAAAACTTGCAAAAGATGTTTATTAAATAGCAAGCAATTAATGCAACATCACACCAATAAGTATTTGGAAAAATTCTTTCAAAAAGAAAAGGATGAAATATCTCAAGAAAATGTTGGTTCTTTCTTTCAGTAATTCCATTTTGAAAACATGCAACAACACATGATGATTGTAATAGTGAATAATCAGAGGAGACGACTCTTTCCCAACTTTGCCAGAGGCCAAGAGATGCCAGCCTCCACATATAAACAACCGCGCCGCGCCCCCCCACCCCCCTGCCCCCCACGGCCCCCAGTATTAACCAGCACAACATCTCTCTATTTCTCTATCTTCATTTTCCTGGAGGCACCAACACCTCTGTTCTCATCAAGATCACTGCCAAATCTCCCCAAAGACAAGGTAAGCTGTGCCTCCATCTCACCTACACTCCCTCTTTGACCTACCCGTCATTGTGATGTCGCCATTGGCTTGTAACTCATCAAGAACCACTGGATTCTCACATCCATTCAATCCTTGTTTTGGCAATGCCTTCCCTTGCTTCAACACTCGTCCCGTCTCCACACTTGTTCAAGTCTTGAAAACCCTCCCCACAGTCCTGATCTTCCTCTTTGCCACCACTTGAGTCATTGGTGAAATTGCCGAGCTGCACCGCTCAGCTGGCAATAGAGCCCAAGCCTTATTCTTTGGTCTCTATTTCCAGGACGAGTCCTCTTCTATTCCCTAAATGAGCATTGTTCTACCATGGCCTCTATCACCCACCGGATGCTGCCGATCCTCTGGTTGCTATCCTCCAACACCATCACCAGACCACTATCTCCTATCTCCTCTTCCCCTTGCTAAGAAAGGTCCCAACAAGACCCCTCCCTGTTTCCACTCTCTCACAACCTCTCACTCTTTCCCTCTTTCTGGTATTTGGGTGGACCTTGACATAGGATCCCTTTCTATGTCCCCTAATTGATCCTGGTAGAGGTCTCAAACCAGTGTTTTTGCAACTGACATCATGTCAGCCTCCACTCCACCCTTCACCAAGCACCACTGGACCCCACCAATGGCAACCCCTGCCATGCTGCCTTTGTCCGAGCAAACTTCTATATTTCGATCCAATAGATTGTTACTCAGAATTAGACCAATTCGAATCACCAGATGCCGCCACCTGGTCGGCCTTGTCCTTCCTCCACCTCTTTACGATATTTTTCCACCATCACCTTTATTTCCTTTGCAATCTTCTCTGATTATTGGTCATGGTATTTAATAGGGCTATTGAGGACTTGAGTTTTATTTTAGAATTTATCATGGCCATATTTTAATAAAATATAATTTTAGATGTTAATTTTTTAAGAAACTTTTAGAATTAGTTGGATTTGTTTGCTAAGTGTTCTCACAAGGTAATTAATGATTCATCTTTCCTAGATTTTTCAATTATTACACTAAATAAATCATAATATCAAATAAATTACAAATTGATTGACATGCAATTCATGAATCTTTGAACTCATGTTTTAAAAAGAAAAGCAAAATTGTGAATTAAATATGTTATTTTATTACCAAATATTATGCATATATGTTTACAAATCTTTTGTTGAACACGCATATTTGTTTACAGTTTCACAAATATATGATTTAGGAATAGCTTTGGTACATTTCAAATTTTGGACTCTCAGTCTAACTATATTTTGGACCTGCCAATTTTGGTACTTTGATTGTTCCAGAACTATTTATTTTGGCCCTAGCACAAGGTATAAATGTGGTATTCTGACTTTGCCATAGGATAGAAATATGGTACTCTAGTCCAATCTGCAGAGTATAAGTGTGGAGCCCACTCCACAAGATATAGGTGCAGTTCTCTAGCCCGAAAACAGTATAAGTGTGGTCATAGTCTACAATATTGTTGAGTTGAATTACAATATTTTAAACTGTTTTCATGAATATTAATACGAATATAATTACTTGGACAAGCATGATTATCCCTGATTATGAAAGAATTATTTTATTTAAATATAATGATTTTGCTTATACGCATAGTGTTAGCAAAAATATTTATCTAATTTATTATTTGAATTATCTAGTAAAGGTATTCATTATTTATTGAGCCGTTGAGCTCATTATTTGGTCTCTTCTTTCTCACAAGTTTAGAGAACAAGTTGCTGGTGGGGTATTGTTACTGGATTATTGCATGCAAGGAAGCATTTTTCTGAATTGCTTTCTTTGATTTAAGATTCGGAGAACAGTTGATGTTAGATTCTTGTAAATAAAATTCCTGGAGAATCTTGTTAGTTTTGGACTTGTTAATTATTAAATTTGGATTTTAGTTGCTTGGATTATATTCTGTTGCCTATTTCTATTATGATATCATGAAGAATGTCTTGCATGCTAGGAGTGCAAGGCTTTAGAAGTATGCAGCATTTGCCACATCTCTAACTTATTACTCAAGTTGGGGGAACAACACTAAAAAAGGTACACCTTTTACATATATTCCCCCTTATGAATCCTAAGACACTTAATGTCGGTATTCAATTGATTAACCACTTCTTTATGAAAAATTTGGAACATGAAAAACAGTCATCAAGGATCGCCAAAATAGGTACCAAAATTTAGAGCAGTCAACCATCGGTATGGTACGATACTGATTTCATACCATACTAACACTTGGTATGCCCTGGCCTAGCCTTGCCATGTGGCTGAGTATGTGTGTACATTTTGGATGCCATCATTAGCTAAAATGTGGCGTAAACAGACCTAAACCAGATCAGCTCTGATTACATCAATGTTCATCAACTTTCATCAACAGGAACTAGTCAGAATAAGATCTCAAAATTTTATGGATTATATTTAGATCCATGCAACCAACCCATGCGATATTAATGGTAATATCTAGGAGATATCATAAGGAAATTCTCTATAAAGAGCAGAGCATCAAGTAACAGATTCATCCATGAAAACAGATGATCTAAATCAGAGAAATTATCATAAACTCAGACAACAAAAATAAGCAATATATTAACTATTCAATGTCATAATCTGTGTCAGAGAATAAAAATAAGAATATACAATTTGTGCTGGAGGATCAAGTTAAGAATGTCCAATGACTAGTTCCATAGAAGGACTCATAGATTTTGCAGATAGTAACAACAGGTAAAGCAATGACAAACTGAACTAGTCACAGGTACAAACATCAGCATATAAATGCCAAGCACTATCAGATAGTAAAGCTCATAAGATCTTTCAAAGGGTAGCACATATTACAGTATCTATTCTTTGCCAACAACAATGGAGACACTTCTACCAGTCTATCAGATAAAGAAATTAAACGAATAGACTACATAAATGTCTTCCTCATCCACAACTCCACAAGCAACAATCCAGGGAAAGACAGCAATAATGAATATAGCAGTTCATAGGGTAAAGAAAATACCTAATGGTGACAATTTTTTTTTTACAATTACTACACTCAGAAGACCAAAAGGAAACAAGGACAAACAGCTATCAATGTTGTGAAAAATAAAAAGATCTAAAACAAAACATATGATCCCTAAAAAAGAGCAAACTAAATCTCATGTTACAGTGTTACATCACTTGAAGAGAGCATAGCTAGTTGCATATAATAATTTTGTACTAGTGAGATAACACAAGCACTAGAAATTTTCTAAACTGTTTTCAAAGAAAGCCAAGAGACATTAGGACCAATAGACCATGCATAATATACATTAAGAATGATCGAAACCAGAATGAACAATAATCAGAAAGTTGCCATGAGAAAAAAAGTGCAGAGATGACTACCTCATTTTCATCCATCAGAAGATTAGCAGTCTTCAGGTCCCTATGGATTATATTATTTTGGTGCAAGTAGTTCATTCCCTTGGATACATCAGTTGCAACTCTGAGTAAAGCAGGCAGCTTAAAAACACCTTTCTGCTTGTGAAGAAAGTCATAGATACTTCCACCAGACATAAACTCTGAATATGAAACAGCTACCTTAATAAAACCACTAACAAATTTTACTAGCATACAACAAGACTGTTGGAGGATTAGTTTATGCATGATATAGTCTTGATATCTATCAACAAACACTTTCTAAAATTTATCAGATCCTTATACCTGTAACAATACACAAACTTGAGGATCTGGTGCATGCACCAATAAACTGCACAACATTCTTGTGGCGAACTTTTCTGCAAAAGATAAGATTGGAAAGAGTTGAAGAAGGTAAACAAGCCGAGTCAGGGACAAAGATGTGAACATATCCTTTTCAGATGGCTAGAGTTTACATCCAGTTTCTCTTAACTTTTTAAAAAAAAAAGAAATTCTCAGAAGGTGCATTTATAAATTCAAAGAAGAACCAGATGGCACTGGCAAAAAATTATGCATAAGCATAAAACATCATACGTTAATTAACATCCCTTGGGCTTGACTTTATGAACAATGCTTTGTTTTCATTCCTTCATATATATTTTTAAATTCTTTTATTCAAATAATTGGTTCACATGAATACTTTTCACCTTTACCAAGGGTTTAAGTACTGGTATGAACTACCACACTATTCTGGTCCTGGGACTAGGATGCTACCATCCAACTCTTGGGAGAGTCTAGCATTTGGCCTCTGTAACATAATCCTTTCTTTATTTTTTTCAATTTTTTATCTTTTGTTGTATTAAGTGCATATTTAATAATTATTAAATATTAAAGGTCCTTAAACATGAATTTTGAGTCAATGATAGGGTGTATAGCTCCGATACTCATGGTTTGAATAAAATTTAAAACTTATTAGTATGGGCAAGGTCTGCCTGAGGGAGGTCAGAAGTCAATAAGGACAAGCTGGATTGAGGCTGGGCCTCCCTCCTTTATCTCCCCTATCCCTTCCTCTTTCTCCCTTCTTCTCTTTGAGCCTGAGGCCCTGCCATGAATGAAGATATGAGAAAAGAGAACAGGAGGACCACCTATGGCTCTTTTTCTAAAAACAAAGGGACTTGGTCTGATCCCACCTGGTACTAGTCAAACCAGCCTTCGTACCAGCCTATTCTAACTAGTTCCAAGCAGGATAGGCAGGACATCGTGCCCAAACCAATGTCCTCCACTTCTTCCATGTATCAGTCTGCTGGTATGGTACCAGCAGTATGGTCAGTATGTCAATACCTTAATCCATATTCTGGTTTTTCTTAAACTTGCAATAGAAATATTTTAAAAAATGCATTACCCATTTATGTTCCTAGCAACCCAAGGTCCTTGAAGGGGCTAACTGGGGACAGACCTAACCTAGGCATTTTTATATGCAAAGTGGCTGCCCCAAGACTCAAACAATGCCATTGCACTTGTCACTCCAAGCCTTTACCATTGCACCAAGCAATGGCCCCTAGGGAAAAAACATGTAAATAGCTCCTGAAAACTTCAGCAAGAGAAGTGATCATTCTTTGTTAAGAAGGCACTAAGCAAACTTTATTTTTCTTTGTTCAAAGAAATATGTATTTTCAAGACAAAAGCAAAAACATGTAAATAGCTCCATGAGAACTTCAACAAGATAACATCTTAGAGCAGTGCATAATATTCAGTCAGCACTTCATCACAGACATGCTCTTCTACTCCACATGTTGATTGTAAAGAGCATAACTAAAAATTATAGCATGTTCCATTTGTTCATACTCTATTAGTCTATTGTGCATGGATACCATATATATGACCATCGCTACAAAAGCACCATGATGAAGACCATAACAATGTACAGTTAAATTGATAATGGGTCCCAAGACAGCAGAAGTCTGCACATTTTGTTCTAAAAAATCATAAATTACAACTGATGATGGACTTGAAAATATTAAATTGAAGAAGATGAATAGCAAAGAATTTCAAATTTAATTCCATACAGCTGCATGTACTTTTATTACGTCACTTGGCAAGTATTCTTTTTGTTTCTGACTAGTGAAATGAAAATGGTACTGTAGTAGCATAGTACAATACAAATGTTAGCCGGTTTTATTTAGTTTTTAACAAGAAAATCTGATTTTCAATGCCCTCCACCTTATTTTAGTTTTATCTGGTTGGTTTCTTTCCAAATTACACAACTTCCAAACCTGAATGTCTATAACAATTCTAAAAGCACAATCTTCTAAAATTTAATTGTTTTCCAGAATTTGTAGAGGTGGTTATTGGGAAAAAGAACCACTGAAAGTTCTCAGGATCATCCAATCTTTGTTAAAAAAACAGAACCTGAAGGGTTGAGGCGATCAAATAGGTATATTCAGTCCAAGGTTCGTCGTCTCGATACCAGATCCCATATTAGTGAAATCCCACCATAGTGTCTGTATAGGACACAGTACAGTACGCCCGTGTCAGTATATGGTGGTTCGGCATAACGGTACACTATCAGTATGGTATGCCACAGGATGTACTGAGCGGTTCAACCCGGTATGGAATTCCATGATTAAGTCTACCTCTATGTAGCAAATAAACCAAGGAACTTCTTTATAGAACAAAAGAAAATATGGAAAAAATCTCACGAAAAAAGATATGTTATTAAACGTGCCTCTTTTTTAATATTTCATTATCCCACCAGATATTTCATTAGTTTTGATGATTTTTTAATATTTTCTTCAAGGTTTTATGTAGAGAATCATGTTACTCAAAATTAAGTTTCAACATATGTTGAAAAGTTTCAACGTGTTCCTATTCAAGTGGTCAATACATGTTGTTTCACAGCTTATCCCGAAGACCTGTAAAACAAGAATTTAAGTGCCAGTGCTACTGGCTGTAACGTCCCATATTGGTAAGGTGCCAAACCAATATGCCTACTGGTCCATGGAGACTTGTAGTACATAACCACATGTTTGCTGTTACCAAAAGTCTGGATAGAGAGAGGAAGCAGGGCTTCATGTTCCAGAATGACCATACATTTCTCACTAAGAGTGACAGGGAGCAAATTGATTGCTTTAGAAGTAAAAAAAGGGAGGGCATTTTGTCAACAGGTCTTCAGCTAGAGGCTTCAGAAACCACCTATGAAGTACCCAAGGAAGAAACCATTGCTGAAACTGAACTACTGGTGGTTGAACCTGAAGATGGCAATCATAATTACTTAAATTGGATGATGATTTTGAATGCTCAGCCCCAATATTACATCAACTTCTAGTAGTACCTAAGTCAGAAGATCAGAGAAGAGACCACACCATCATAATGACACTTGTGGCAAGAAGATTTCAAGTATTAAAGAAAGTAGAAGAAAAATGGATTTAGTTTATCAAGAATTTCCCACAATATCTACAGTTCCTTTACAACACCCACAATGCCAATAGTAGCTGACCAGAATGTCAGCCTGCTAAGAATTCTATGTGCAGTTGAGGTGAGGATTAGGCACTTAGGTAGTTAGGTACATACAGTCAATATCTAATATGCCATTAACCTTGTAAATGAAGGTTTAGGATCACACTCCGGGTCGATCAAACTTGGCACAACGGAATTCAAAAATTTTTTCGACCCGGCACTTGAGACAGAGATCAAAAAGGCAGATCATTAGTCAATATTTAGCATGTATTAAAATTAATTGGAACAATACTCATCACCTTGCATGGATAGACGATCTCCGCGATCAATGATCTTGGTAAGTCGAGGTCCACTGTTGAGCCGCGCACGTGCCCAACCTCTACAAGTATCCACTCGGACCTTCGTCTAGGACGCCTGCTCCAGATCTGATCCGCCTTCTCTAAGGAGGATTTGGGGCTCTCGATCAGCAACGATCTGACTTCAAGGCTGACAGATCGACTCTCACTGCAGCCTTCTTCTTCCTTTGATCGGATGGCGTCTGAACACCTTTAAGCGCTCGCTGGATCAGCCTAACTCCTTTGGGCGTGGGATAAGATAGCCTACCCTAGGTGTATAGTGGAGGAATAGGGAGAAGAGGTGGAGAATATCAGCCTAACACCTTAGGCATGTGGAGATGAGGAGAGTCAAAGAAGAGGCAGCGTTTCAGGTCTTATGGAATTGAATCCCGAACCCTTTTTGCAAGAGAGTTTTTATAGACTTGAAACCTTAACAAAAACTACATAAGGCAGCACCCATTTGAAATCATATTTCAAATGGGGCGTCCCATCTATCTCTCCACTGAACTCCATTATCCACAATGGGCGTCGGCCCTATTTTCTCCACACAAAAAGAGAAGGACCAAAATCTCTTCTCATTTCTTCATGTAACAATTGCACTAGAAAACAAATGGATAAGGAGGTTATCTTATTTCAATTCAAATTGGATCTCATCCAAATAACTCATTTAAATTCAAGTGGATCCTATCCAACAAGCCAAGTTCAAATTTGAACACTTCAAATCTAAACTTCAAATTTAAATGGTAACCTCCCCAACCTCTTATCTTTATCCATATGGGGCGCACGCCCTCTGGATTTCATCCAAAAGGGGCATGCATCCCTTCTCTCTCGAGAACACACAATGAAAGGGAGAGGGCGGCAACACTTGGTGCCCCTCCTTTCTTATCCCATCCAACCGATCTTTAAGAAGTGTGCTTCTTTCAAATTTGAATCTATTCAAAATTTAACAGGAGCAAATTAAATGCAACCAACTGTTGGAGCCTAATTAAAGCCTAATTAAATTAGGTTGAACTAAGGTTTCTGAGCCGGTACCGTGAGCCGTATCAGCCGGCCGACGGTACGATTCGGTATGATTTCGTATCGTACCGAATCGAGGCGAACCAACGAAGGCAAGCAGACCCGAACTGGAATAAGAAAAAGAGAAAAATAAAGAGAAGAAAGAAAAAGAGGGAGGGGAAGGAGCCGGCGAGGCCGTCGGACGGCCTCCGACTGGTCGTCGGAGGGCACAGTCCACAGGCACGGCACCGCGGGCATGAAATAGGGGCAACGCCCCTGTTTCGCGATTTTTTTTTTTAATTTGATTTCAAGTGAAGCCGGCAAATAATTTGCCAGCTTCACGTTTTTGACTTTTTTTTAAAAAAAATCCCTAAAGTCGGCAACTGGGTTGCCGACTTCATCAGTTTAAAACCCAAAAAAAAATGAAAACAGGCGACGACGTGTTTCGAAAAAGAAGGGGGCGAAGCCGCATAGGGGCTCCACCTGCTCGACCGCCCTTAGGCGGTCGGCGTCAGCTCGCCGGCCATCGGGGGCCTCGCGACGGAGGTGTCGTCCGTCCAGTAGGTCATCCCCCCTTCGAGCGCTCTCTCTCTTTCTCACTCTCTTGAAAGTCCTATCGAGCGATATGGGGCTCAGAAGTCCTCCGACGGCCGCAGCCGACCACCACCGGCCTCCGATGGCTCCCACCTCCCTCCCTCTCCTCCTCTCTCTTTTTCTCATTTTTTCTCTTTTTTCCTCCTGTACCATCGATGTACCGAATTTATCGGCCGAACCATACCGGTTCTTCGTCGGTCCGGTACGATACGGGGTGTACCGGCCAATTCGACACGATACAAAAAATCCTGAGTTGAACTCTATCCAATTGGGAACCCAATCCAGGAGAAACCTGGATCTAATCATGTGCTAGCATGATTCCCTTTGACCCAATTGGACCAATTGAGTCTAATTAAACAATTCTAGACTAAAGTCCTTTGTTGTGTGACCCCATAGGTTCAATTCTGCATGATAATGGGACATGTTGTGATCTCCATTAGCAACATCATCGAAACTCTTTTCAATGAATCGGATTTTTTTTCAATTCAACCAATTAGAATTATCGATCATCGAAATAACTCTAATTGATCCTACAATCCACAGTGACACCTAGCAATATATAGTCGCAATGCATCAGAACTGAATAAGAACCTCTAGGTGCAGTTACTGTATGATTCGATTCTTCTATCGTGAGTTTCGACAGAATCGAGATAAAAGTAAACTTGTCAAACCTTATATCTGTCATATAATAGAATCATTCAATTCGAATCCGATGTAAAATCCAATAGAAACACCTTTCTATCTTTCACATTGCCATGGCTATGGGCTTATGGATTCAATCTCATGATCTACATAGGACTACTCCTCTACTGAGATCGATAGATCCCATCTTGATGCAATCCAATTCCTACAATGAACATACTACAGCCAACATACACCTTAAGATTCCGTATGGCTAGGAGGCCGAGTTATAGTGTAGTCAAACTATAGCACCCTCAAAGTGAACTGCCGATGTATCTCAGATCAGAGAACTAATTCACACAACCGCAGCTATGAACTAGTCACTGATAAGAAGGTAGAAATCCTTGTAACTGTGCGTGATTGATCACGCTCAGTACCCTTGTTCTTAACAAATACTTGTACTTTCGCTCTGATGTCTCCACACCATAGATTCAAGACTCATCTATCCAAAGGAAGCAATCATACATCAATTTTTTAGATCGATCACCATCTCCGTAATGATCCTACGATCGGGAGCCATTTATGATAACTAAGATTAACATATGTCTCAAATTCTCAACTTTTGAGAATATGTGTTATCTATCCATTAACCCAATGGACGAATCACAGATACTATTAAACACAGTGTGAATGAAAATAATCCAATTTTATTAATATCAAAGTCAAATTACAAATTATACCCTAAAAATGTTTTACAAGTGTCAGCCAATTTGACTTCTAGAGCATACATCCAATAGTAAATTAGAGGTATATCCACATTTTATTAGGTAATTTAAGTTTTTAACACTAGCAAGACTTCTTTCACACTATCGTGTTTTGTCAATGACTTCTATGCATTTTTATCATTCTTGTGGTGCTATTACATTATTCAGATGCAATACCATGTCATATGACCTTCAAAGTAACACTGAACAACTGCAAGATAATCAGAATGCAACATGACTTCATTTTTCACCATGTTACTATTTCTTGGTTCCAAGTATTGTTTTCTTTTCCTTTTCTCCAAACAACATTAAAGAGCCTTCTTTAGGATTCTCAGTTTAAGTTCAAAACAGAAAACTTAACATTGTTTATTTGCATGTGCAATTATGTGTCGATCAAAATGGCACCAAGACCATAACATGCCGACATGAACCAGGCATTGGCATGACATGTAGTGCTGGCACATGACATGTAATGCTAGTGCCATGCCAGCATGACACTGACATGTAATACTCAAATGCTGGAACAATACAATCTATGTAGGAGTCGCTTGGGCAAGATAGTACAGAATTTTGATAAAATACTTGTAAGATAGAAGATGAACTTCCTATTCCCTCTCTCTCTATCCCTTCTCTAATTCTAGGCACTTTTGCCCACCATCAAAACATGCATTTTTTGAAGTACAATCACATTTGTATCTATGAAAGAGATTCATAATGAAATATAAAACTTGTATTCTTTATTAAAGAACATCCACATACAGCATGATGCTATAACCAGTACCACCCAGACACTTCAAACTTCAGTTTCCTTTTCCTTTTTCCTTTTTCTAATATCTCAAACACTTGGATATTGGAACACTTCATGACATTTCACTCTTCACACCATCAAATCATGACCTCGTCATCAATACATATTTACTTTAGGCATTTTTAGTCTAGCATAACAATTAGAAAATGTTTTACTATTTTTGTGCACTTAAGAAGCAATAGATCCATCTCATTATTTTTCCCATATCCCGAGTCTTAAGAAGATCATGTGTCAAGGACCTAAACACTTGACAACCATGTCATAGGTCTCAGTACCATTCATTGTAAGAATATTATATATTTGGATGTGAAAATTTATGTTAAAAAATGAACTAAATCAGTGTCCTGATGCACTTTCTTTAAATACCTTAACATTTTGACAAAATTTGCCCATGAAAACGAGTTCAAGATCAATGTCAAAGGGCAGTCATAATGTTTTAGTGAAGTTACCTATTTTAGGCTTTTAGCAATAGACTACCATAAGGTGACCATACTAGGCAGCAATAGCCACTGCTTTCTGAGTTAGTTAATTGCTTCCTATAAAAAATGGTCATGATAAACATGGAATAATATGTGATAACACTGAGCCATAAGCTGTGATGACAACTGCATTGAATTTGTTTCCCAAAAGTTCAAAAAATATAGACATGAAAAGCAACCATTGGAATAATGTTAGAAAAAGGAATGCACTTCCAGCCAACCTCATTATATAGACTTCTTGTGCAAATTCACGCTGCATATTGACATCAACACACTCAGGCTTGAGTACTTTAACGGCGACATCCTGACTACAGTAGGTTGCATGGTAACTAACAAAGGGAAAAGAACACAAATAATTGAAGGATCCAATAATGGAAAACATAAGATTAGCAGTTAGCATATTTTCTGTTTCCAAAAATATCTGGTACAACTTACAGATCACAACAAGATCCAGATGCCACTTTACTCTCAAATTTCAGATGTCTGACATCAATTTCCCATACGTCAGTCCCATCTGTAGGTATTTGGACATGATCGGTTAGAGATTTCTCCCCAGCAGGTGAACTTTTCACTTCAGAACACCAAAAACGAGGCAATAATAATGCTTGTTTCTGCAGTAAATGTTAGCAGTAGCAGTAATTCAGAAATTCATATGATCTATTATTTCAAGTTAAAGAATAAAAAAAGCATGAATTAAGTAAAGGAAGAAAGAAATTGCATTTCAAAATGTCAAATAGAGAATTAGATAACAAGGGGATGTGGATTCACCAGAAACTGTGGAATGATCATAGGTAACATGACAGAACATTTAAAAGAATTGAATTAGGAGAACAAATCAGACTTTGGCTGAAAGAACTGAACTATGGATTAGTATGCTCAAGTGCTCTATGAAAACATATCATGGAGGCCATCAACAATCCCCAGAAAATGATTACACACTAATTACTTTGATAATGCCCAAGCTTAGAAATTATTAGCTACTACAACATGGCACGATGCATACTTCACCACTTCTATTAATCTTCCTATCAAGGTTCGTCATCTCGGTACCAAACCCCATACCAATACCATCCTATTACCGTGCAGTACCACATACGAGACAGCATACCAAGTGATGGTATGATACGATACAGCATACTGATATGAGACTGGTATGGTATGGTAGCCCCACATGGGGCAATATAGGGCGGTATAGCAAACCATGCTTCATATAAATACTTAGAACAATGAAGCCCCCACTTAAATAACTTACTATAGCAACTATTGTTTTACTCCAGCCAAGCATAAAAGCAATGGTTTAAATCTTGGTATTGGGCCCTTTCCCATTTTGCCTTGAGGATGATATTGTACTAGGATGGGATAGTGCAATCGAAATGTAGCAAAATAGCCAAAAACAAGAATAAAATAATAAATAAAAAATCCAGTCAATCATTACTGTTCCAATGCATCATAAGTGTTGGGATGCAACCAAGATAGACCTAGATGGACTCAAGACATCCTAATTCACCAAGAACAGCCAGGTCGGCTTCCTATCATAACAATACAATGCCAACGGTACCATCCCGCTCTAGTTGGACTAATGTCCTTGCATAAAAATATCATGAATGTTGCCAGTAACTTTAAGTAGCTACAAACAATACATTCATCATACCACATCATGCCAACAATTGGCACACATTGGTATCAAAAGATACATAGCACTATTGACATGTATCAAGGTTTTAAATAATGTGGAATGAGACTATCTTGGTTTTCCTGGAACAAGATGCATTCCCAGCCAGCCGCATCCCGACACTTGGGATAGTGGATGTTGCAAGATGCGCTAATCGGGATGCCTGGACAATAGCAGTATGGTTGTTTCTCATCACTTGGGATAGTACCCCATCTCGATGTCCCATGGCCATCCCACTAAGATTTGAGACCTTGCACCTACGCCAAAGGCACAATAAGATACATCATGAGAACTTTTTCTAGAACTAGACATGATGGAAACAAAAATTCTCACTCTTACTGTTAAGCTATATTTAGTATTTTAGTATTGCATATTTCTTTCCATGTATAATAGATATTTCTTTCCATGTATAGTGGAGATTTTTGTGGCATTATTGCTGTATTATTGCTATATTATTGCTGGCCTATGTTGCCATATGTATACATTCTGTACTCTATATATTTTGATCAATGAAATTCCTAGAGGGTGAGCTCTTTTATCCCTCTTTCATGGTATCAGAGCAGGAACTCTAACTAGGGATATTGATCCATAGCCACCAACCACCAAAACCTCTCCTTCCATATTTTCACCACCAAAATCATTGAGGCATACTTTCTTGACAGAACTGCCTCTACAGCCTTTTCTTTGAAATCTGAATTACGAAGCATAAAGAAAGGATCAATGGGCATAAGTGAATATATACAAAAAGTTAAATCCATAGGCGATGCCCTTCAAGCAATTGGTGAAGATGAGTCCGATCACAATTTGATCATGACTGTTCTTCTAGGACTACCAGAGGAATATAGAAGATTTGTAAGTGCATGAAACACACAGAATGAAACCTACATTTGAACAACTTCGACCTCCTCTACTGCAAGAAGAGACAGAAGTTCAGCGCCGTGTCGAATTGATGACACCTCCTGCTTCTTCCACCACTGAAGGAGAAGTACTTTATACAAATCGCGGTCAAGGTCATCGTGGTGGACACAGGGATAGTTTTCACAGAGGCCGAGGATAGCGTGGCAGATACAATTCAAATCTTGATCGTGGATACAATAGAGCATACATATATCCTTAGCCCTTTCCTCATCTTAACCAACAACCCAATTTTCCACAATCTGGCACAATGTCAGATATGTGAAAAATTTAATCATTCTACTCTTCAATGCAAGCAACGCTTTAATCATGTTTTCACTGCAGATGATATTTCTCAGACCTTCACTGCTATGAGTCTTCAGGAGCCTAGTGAGGAAGTTTGGTATCCAGATACTGGAGCATCTAATCATATGACTGCTAACTCTAGTATTCTCTCTTCCTCTAAACCTTATACTGGGCATGAAAAAATTCTAGTTGATAATGAAAATTTACTTAATATTACTCATTGGTAAACACGATTGAGTACTCCTTCCAACTTTGCTCTAAAAAATGTTCTCATTGTTCCTTCTATTAAAAGAAATTTACTTTCTGTTCATCAATTTTGCCATGATAATAATTTTTATTTTGAATTTGACTCTTCCGATTTTTCTGTAAAGGATCTGGAAATGGGGAAGGAGCTTCTCAGATACCATAGTTCGGAAACTTCACTCTATCCAATTGTTTCTAGAATTGCAAGTATAGGGAATAAGCAATGATCGATCTTTGTTGCATCTAGATTTAGTGGAGATAATTGGCATAGACGGTTAGATCATCCTAGTCTGAATGTTCTTTCTAAATTTCTTAAAAAAATTAAAGTTGTTTCTGATGGTCATTCTGAACTCAAATTATCTATTTGCAATGCATGCAATATGGAAAACATGTCAAACTTTTTTTTCATGATTCTAAATCAAAATCTGCTTTTCCTTTTCAACTTGTGCATTCTGATGTATGGCAGGCACCTATGCCCTTTATTTCTAGATATATATATATATATATAATGTCATATTTGTAGATGACTACTCCCGTTATTCATGGATTTATCTTTTAAAATTTAAACATGAGGTTTTTGAAAAATTTTTAGAATTTCAAGCAATGGTTAAAACTATTTATCATTGCAACTTTAAAATTCTTCAATCTGATAATGATAAGGAGTATGTGAATGAAAAATTCTCTACTCTGTGTTCACAAATTGGGATTATTCAGAGATTCTCGTATCCTCACACACCACAATAAAATGGTATTGCCGAAAGAAAACATAGACATTTATCCAATGTTATTCAAAGTCTTTTTTTTCAAGCTTGCATGCCTCATTTTTGGGCAGAGGCCCTACAAACTGCTGTTTTCCTTGTAAATCGTACATCTTCACTTATTTTGGACAAAAAATCGCCTTACAATGCTTTGCATGGTTGTGTCCCTTCTGACTTGCAACTTGTAAAAACTTTTGGATGCTTGTGTTATCCTGATCTATAGGATATTGCCAAACATAAGCTCTCTCCCCGATCTCTCTCTTGTGTATTCTTGGGACTCTCAGATAAGCATAAAGGGTTTCGTTGCCTATATCCAAGCACTAGAAAAATTATAATTTCCAAACAAGTTACCTTTGTTGAAATTGTTTTTTCGTATCCCTGTCTCCCCAAATTTTCTACATCTTCCACAACTGGTTCTACTGTTTCAGATTTTCATATATTTTAAATTTTTTTTCTAATCCTCCTTTACTGGGTGAGAATCCTACCATTAATGCACCCTCTCATTTCACTTTCACCCATATTTCTACTATTGATGGTCCTAACACTTCTTATACTGACCGGTATACTTTGTTTGTTTCACCAATCTCTGAGTCATTAACTCAATTTGCTACCAACTTGAATAATGATGCCATATAGGTTAGAGATGAGAACCATACCACTGCTATTGAATAGAAAGAGCTCTAGATCTATACAAGACGAACAACCTCCAGGGTGGTTGCACCCACCACTATGACCAATCCTGTTCCTACACCTTTTGAACCCCCTCCTTCCACTCCACCTACTGTAGACCCACCAGTTTCACCATCTTCTTCACCTATTGTTCCTCCACCTTCCCGTACCCACTCTATGCTCATCCGATCAATGACAAAGGATATGACTGCGTCTACCTCCTTCCTCGCTTCTACGAGTTCTTCTCTTCCCATCGAGCCTAACTCATTTGCTGAGGCTTTTCAGGATGCAGATTGGCATGCAGCTATGACCAAAAAATTTAATGCCTTATAGGCTAACTCTACTTGGGATCTTGCTCCTCCATCTATTAATCTCATTGGCTGCAAATGGGTATATAAAGTTATAGAAGGCTGATGGTTCTCTTGAGCATCTCAAGGCTTAGCTTGTGCCTTAGGGTTACAAACAGCAACAAGCTATTGATTTTGCAGAAACTTTTTTATCAATCGTCAAACTGACTACTATTCGCACTATTATTTCTGTTCCTTTCTCCTCTGGGTGACCGCTTCGCCAACTTGATGTAAAGAATGCCTTTCTTCATGGTGTTCTCTCTTAAGAGATCTATATGAAACAACCTGGCTTTGTAAATCCTTCTCTTCCTAATCATGTCTGCCACCTAAGGAAAGCCATCTATGGACTAAAACAGGCACCTCAGGTTTGGTTTCAGCGCTTTACTTTTTTTTTTAGATTGGTTTTATTGAAAGTACTGCAGATCCTTCCATGTTCATTTGTCACTCCTCTTCTGGCACTCTCGTTCTCCTCCTATATGTCGATGATATCATTGTTACTGGAAGCTCCTCTCTTTTAGAGGCACTTATAGATATTTTACAATGAGAGTTTGCCAAGAAGGATTTGGGACCTCTACATTATTTTTGGGCATTGAAGTCACTCGATCTCCTACTGGTCTTTCTCTGACTCAATAGCAATACGCGCACCAACTGCTTGAGCATCATGGTTTTCTCACAAATAAGCCGATTGCTACTCGTCTCCCTCCGAGTGCTCGTCTTTCGACTCATTAAGGGTGTCTTCTTGCATATCCCTTTTTTTATCGTCAAATTATTGGTGCTTTGCAATATCTTACTTTCAGAAGATCAGACATCTCATATGCTATTAATACAGTTGCTCAATATCTCAATGCGCTTTGTGAGACACATATGCAAGCTATTAAACATCTTCGATACATTCATGGGACAATCCTACGACATTTTCATCTCCCGCTGTCTGAATCCATCACTCATTTCTTTTTCAAATGCTAATTGGACTGGCTGTCTAGATACACAGAGGTCCACTTCAAGGTATTGCATATTTCTTGGCCCTGACCTAATCTCTTGATCAGTTAAGAAGCAGTCTACTATTTCTTGCTCCAGTTCTGAAGCAGAGTATCGATCTGTGGCCTACACAATTGCCAAGGCCGTTTGGATCCGTCGTCTTCTTTATGATCTTGGTGTCCCCTTGTGGGGCTCTATTCAGATCTATTGTGATAATCTTAGTACAACATATCTTGCTGCAAATCCAATTTTACATGCCCATATAAAGCACATTGAACTTGATCATCACTTCTTACGGAAGAGTTCAATTGGGTGATTTGGATGTGGTCCATATCTCTTCTGACAAACAATTTGCTGACATCTTCACCAAACCTTAGACCACTTCTCAATTTTCGCTTTTGCAAACCAATCTTCACCTCCATATCAAGGATGCTCAGCTTGCAGGGGGATGTTAAGATATATTTAGTATTTTAGTATTGCATATTTCTTTCCGTGTATAGTGGAGGTTTTTGTAGCATTATTGCTATATTATTGCTGACCTATGTTGCCATATGTGTTGGCCTATGCTGCCATATGTGTCCATTCTGTACTCTATATATTTTGATCAATAAAATCCCTAGAAGGTAAGCTCTTTTATCCCTCTTTCACTTACCAACTAGCATTTCAAATAGATACCTAAGTTTTTGTTGTCAACCATAACATAAAATTATACGACACTATTAAGATCAATAGAGAATTAAAAAGAAAAGACAAGCATCTAAAGCTTATAGTGAGATCTTAGCAATCATATTGCTTTATTATTATAACATATATTAATGTAATATCAACCAGTACCTTAATATCCAACTATGATGAGTGATATATGTGGGTTGAGATATATTATAGAATATCAAATATGTATGCATGGATCCAATTGGGAGTATTTTTTTATGCAAGTCAAGTTTTGGAAATATTTTTTGTGTAGGTCCCCAAGGTCTTATAAATATTGGAAATATATTGCATAAGAAAGCCAGTGCTGAACTAGTACTGGAGGACGTACTAGCCAGTGATCAGTTTGGTACAAAACAAGTCTGTACTATGCTGTTCTAAGTCATAAATAGGGAGGAGGGGTGGAGGAGAGGAAGAAAAGAAGAGAGGGAGAGGGGGAAGGGCCAAGGGTTAAACCCTAACCCTAACACTAGTAGAGCAGAAGAGGGAGAGGAAAAAAGAGGGACAAGAGAAACCCTGATCCTAAACCTAGTGGAGCGAGAGAGAGAGAGAGAGGGAGGGGGGCACTTACTAGTGACATCAAGGAGGAGGGCCAGCAAGCAGTCGAGCAAAGAATGTGCTTCAAGCGATCACGAGCCTTGGTGGAGAGGGCTCACTGAATCGGAATTCTCTAGAACCAAGGGTGTGTTGGGAAATATGTCCTAAAAACCAATCGTCAACCTGTTGACGGTTGAGCAACCTTGTATTGTAATTGATTTGTTAATAAATAAAAAATATTTTTGACATTTTCATCACAAGTTTTCATCTTCTAATGAACTCTGTTGTTGTGATGAAGTCCTTAGGACTATTTAGGTTCGACAAAGAGAGAATTTATCGATTAGTCCTTAAAACTGTTACGACCAAATGATAGGCTGTTAATAAGGACGACAGCTTCTATCGAGCATAGATCGCTGTAGGCCATATGGGTTGGTTGTCCTCTTAATCAAGGAGTATGGAGACACTGGTATGAGATACAAGTGAGATTTAAGGGTACATCATCATTGAACGTGACCAACTCCAGAGCATTCTGCTGTCGAGAATGTCTCTGATGGGATATAGGTATAAGTATCCCTTAGACCTGAGATCGCCTCAGTGACTTGCAAGCAACTCACTATGCTTTGGTACTGGACTAACTGAATTTCTAATTCAGTGACGGAAGGCTTCTGGGCACAGTCAAGTACTTGCGAAGTCGAAGTGTGACCAAGATGGGATTGACCACTCCAAGAGTTGGAGAAGAATGAGTCGCTGTATTTCAATTTAGCAAAACCTTGGCCAGGATAATCCATCAGACAGATTTGATATTTTGAAATACAACGTGGACAACCTGATCAGAGTTGACAGTTGAACTCTGAGATGTCCTATGAGTATTTTGGTCAAGGGGATGAATTATATGAAAACTATATCCGTATGGGTTCTAAGGATGCTGTTCTACACATTCGACCTATCCGACCGTCGGGTACCATTGCTAGATGGTCACTTCGATTGATACAGGAATTTGTTCCTGTGCTACCGACGTAGGTTCGGACCAATGAGGTCACACACATTAGAGTTCACGATCCGATCGGATGGTTGATCAACGATTAAGAATCGTTCTAGGGTTAAACGATCAATACGATTGACATTTAACCTAATGCAAGTGTTGCAAAAGGATCGATTAGCAATTCGATTGCTAATTGACTTAATTTGATTAAGCCAATGAGCTGAGATTAAGTCTAATTGAATATGATTTAATTAGATTTGGTTTGGACTTGATTGGATCAAGTCCAATTGGTTTATTGGATAAGCCAAGTGCAAGAAAAAACTAATCCTAATTCAATTAGGACTTGGGTCAACCTAATTTCTAATTCGATTAGAAAATTAAATCAGATTTAAATCTAATTTAATCTGATTAAATTATGTTCTTAATTGGATTAAAACCTATTTTAATTGGGTTGATTTGGTTTTGGTTTGATTTGGTTTGAGAAACCAAATTTGAACAAGTCAGATTGAATCCTAGTGGACTAGGATTCCACCTTGCGCCACCTTAGCCCCCCACGCCCAATCTCTCTTATTTTGTGCGACAAAACCTTCTCTCCCAGGCCTTCACGCACGCCCAAAGCTTTCCACTCTTTCTCTCTTACATGGAATGTGGTTGTGGACCAAGTCAAAGTAGGAATTAGTTTGGATATGAAATTCTATGAGATAGAATTTTAGGAAACCAAAACTCTTTCCTTATGGCACTGATTTTACCCAAATTTTTTTTGGGATTTTCGTGGCTTTTATGGCATATATTGTGCGCCCTTTGCTGGTGGTCCATGGTAGAAAAAGAAAAAGGGGGCACCCATGAGTTGGACACCCCTTGTCTTGCCCTGTTTGGATTTTTCTTGACTAGATATTTGACCTAGACAAGGATTCTTCATATCTTATTATTTAAGATGAATTTTTTCTTGAAATTTTCGTAGATTACAGAGCATTGAGAGACCTTTGAGGCGTGTGAAAATCAGGGAGAAAGAGTGTTAGGGCATGGAGATATAATAAACACAAAACTAAGTGTCTAGGTGAGAGCAAAGAGAAGAAGAGGATCTTCTTCTAGGATTGCTGAGTTCACCTCTTCCCTTCCTCCATCTATGAGTTTTCTGAGAGTGTCTCACATCTAAAACTCCTCCTACTTCTCATCTTTGGAAGAGTCCAAATTAAGGAGGCATCTGATTGACCATCGAAGAAGGATCAGCACAGTACTAGCATACTGTGCTGATTTCCTGGACCAGAACTTCTGATCGTGATTCGTGGGCTGATGTGGACGACTCCTAGAGGCCGGACGCGTGTGCAGCTCGCAACATCATCCTCAAGCCCGGATCAGCAGAGTTAGAACATCTAACTTGCAAGGTAATAGATCTGATCTATTATATTTTACATACATTAGATGTAGTATAGAAACATGTTGATATGATCAACATGTAGTTCTTGCTCTTTATATTTTAATTTCTGATTTAATGCCATGTAATAATCATGTAATAGGATCTTAGATCTAGGGATTCTCTGATTTTATAAGATAAATTTTGATTTATTTTAGTCTTCCGCTGCCTAATCTTGAAAAAATTTCAAAATCTAACCCTGAAACCCTAGATCTGGTTCTTTCAATTGGTATCAGAGCAAGGTTGTTTAATACATGATTATTTATACATGCTTAGATTATTTCTTAGATTAGATCTAATTTATAATCTGATTGTTAAATATAAAATTAAAATTTTTAGATCAATCACGAACTGTAGGTTGTCCTGCTGTAAGGTTTACCCCTTACAGTGTAAAGGTTGTCCTAGTTCGTGTAAATCTATCTTTAGTCATAAATTTGTTAGATGTGATCTAGATTAAATTTATGATTTATTAGATTTAAAAAGTGTTTAAATCTAAAATGAAATCTCTTTGTTAATAATTCCCGCGCAAAGAACCATCATATATTTGTCTGAAAAATTTGCGCAGTTTAAAGTTAAAATTGTTTCAATTACATGAATCTGTTTAGATTAGATCTAAAGTAGTTTCATGCTTATTTCACTTACATTTTAATTATGAATCAAACAGGCAACTTGGTTGGTAAAACCATGTTGTAAAAATATTTTACAAATATAAAAATTATTTTCGAAAAGCCGAACCCCAACCCTCAGCCCAAAACTTAATTGAGAATTAAGAAGTTGTTTGATTATGTTCTAGGATTGTGAATTGAAGAACCTAAGACACAAACCATAACACATTGGGTTAATGGGTTAGTGGGAATTAGGTCCATTAATTGGGTTAGACCTAAGGTTAGATTAAAGATGGACTTAATTAGAGAATTGACTAAATCTAATTAATTGTTATCTTAGATTAGGTCAAGGATTCTCTAGATCAATTACAATAGTTGTAGTTGGTCAAGTCCATGTCTTTAACGAGAACCAAATGGACTTGATTCTTGGCTAAGCGGTCTAGCATGAACTATTAGGTTGATCTAATCGAAACTAATTAAACCAGTTGGTATCTAAGGTAAACCAGACCGGTGGTTTTTAATTGGCAGCCAGCTTACCTGGCCATTTCTGATGGTGTCTAAGGCAAGCTTTGACAGACCCTCCCACCGATCGAACTTACCTAGCCTCTTGGTAAAATTATATTTTGATCGGATCACTTGACTATTCGAGCTGACCCATGTCAGCTAGGTAAATCAGTGTGACTGATTTAGGTGCTCCTAAACCAGCCCTTTTAATGGTCTCCCTTAAGCTGACTCGATAAAGCCAATGGGAGGATCATGATAAGCTGGTTCATCTGACCTCCTCTAAATCAATTAAATCCCCTAAAATTATTAGGTCCTTAAAATGAAATAGTTATGGTGATAACTAGATCATAGCCTCCCATTAAGTGGATGATAATGAGTCCATCAGTTGGATAATCATTGAAGGCCCAAAAGCCTCGTGCTTATCGGCTGATAGAATTGTCATTCATAATATGATTTCTTGACTGCATCTTTCTAAATGGTGGTTAGGTTAGCCAACCAAAGTTGGGCCTAATCATTCATTGGCTAGATGGGCAAAGTATGGTCATGTTAATGGTTGGACCTAACCAGACCTTTTCGATGGAGGCTAAAGCCTACTGATTAGGGACTGGGGCAAAATTAAAATTACTAGAAATTGTTTAGAGAAACAATTGGTTATGAACCTACCCTTAGATGCACATGGGTTGGCCAACCAAAGTTGGGCTTATGTGCAGTCTAAGTGGATTCTAGTACCCACTAAGGAATTAGGATAATTCCTCGAATTGGAGGTAGAGGCTACCAATTCGAATAAAATAGTGGGAGAAACCTTTTGATTAAAGTCCAAATCTTTAGGTTTAATGAATCAATTACTAATTAGATTATGATTTTCCTTTGTGCAAATATGGCCACTTTTCTATCGCTCCGATCATTGTTGGACAATGATAATTTGGTGGGACCCAACTTCGATAGCTGATACCGAAAGTTGAAGATAGTCCTGGAGCATAAACGGATTCTATATGTGATAACAGATCCTGCACCTGAGGAGCCAGCTGCCAATGCACGTGGAACAATCAGAGACACTTACCAGAAGTGGCTCAGTGACCGGACCACGGTGCGCTGCATCATGCTGGCTGCCATGAGCAACAAGTTCAGTCGCGATTTGAGACGGTTCAGTCAAAGGACATGCTTCAAGTGTTGGAGGATGCCTTTGGCACACTCGATGACGTGGAGAGGTACAAGACTAGTTGTGCCATCTTCAATGCCAAAATGCGGGATGGTGCCTCTGTCACTGATCATGTATTGTACATGATCGAGCTGATGGAGCGTTTAAGCAAGCTCGGCTTTCCTTTGCATGAGCAGCTTGGGAAAGATGCAATACTGAACTCGCTGCCCAAGTCTTATCTCTCATTCCTCACTCATTATAGAATGACAAAGCCTGAAGTAAACTACCACGGATTACTGGGGTTGGTTCAGAACTTTGAGAAGGATCACCAACTCCACAAGGAGTCGGTGAACTTAGTGGGAGGTTCGTCTTCTGGTTCTCGATCCTTTAAGAAAGGGAAGAAGAACAAGAAGAAGAAAGTGAAAAAGGTGCAAGTTCAAGCTGGAACATCAGTGCAGGGCCAGACCAGAAAGATCAAGCCCGATAAGAGTCAAGCTAAATGCTTCTTTTGTAAGAAGCGAGGGCACTGAAAGAGGAACTGTCCTCAGTACATTGCCTTCCTGGACCCGAACAGACAGAGAAAGAAGCAAGCTGTTGCTGGACAAGGTATTTATATGATAACTCCTTGCAATTTCTCTATTTGTGATATAACTGACTGGGTATTGGATATCGATGGCCTTTACCATATTTGCAATTCGTTGCAGGGGTTGCAGGTCAGTATTTGATTCGAGCAAGACAAGAGGTTCCTGAACGTTGGAGATGGAAGACTAGTTCCAGTTCTAGCATTAGAAATCTTGAAACTTGTATTTGAGTCCCATACCGTTGTTCTTAATGATTATCATTTCTGTCCTAGTTTTTTTTAAAATATTATTTCTGTAGGCCTTCTGGCCAAAAATAATTATGAAATTTCAATAAAGAAACAAGTTTGTAATATCATTATGAATGGTATTACTATTTTTTGTGGACATTTGAACAATGGTATGTATATGTTATCACAACCTGTTAACGTAATCTATTCTACAGACAAGTACCCTAGATTAGATAATGTATCAGATATCTACTTATGGCACTGTAGGGTAGGTCATATAAACAAGAACAGAATAAACAGGTTGACTCAAGAGGAAATCCTCGAAGTCAGTGATTGTGAATCACTTCCAACCTGTGAGTCCTGTCTTCTTGGTAAAATGACCAAGTCACCTTTGACTGAAAAAGATGAGAGAGCTACTGAGCTCTTGGGCCTAGTACATACTGATGTATGCGGGCCCATGAGCACAAGTGCTAGAGGTGGATATTTCTACTTCATCACTTTTACGGATGATCTATCCAGATATGGATATGTCTATCTGATGAAACATAAGTCAGATTCATTTAAAATGTTCAAACGATTCCGAAGTGAAGTAGAAAAACAAACTGGAAAGAGTATTAAAACTCTTCGGTCTGATCGAGGAGGAGAATACCTTTCTGGTGAGTTTCTCACATATCTAGGAGAGAATGGTATTCTCTCCCAATGGACTCCTCCAGGAACACCACAGCATAATGGTGTATCTGAAAGGAGAAATCGGACTCTGTTAGACATGGTTCAATCCATGATGGATTTTGCCAGCTTGTCGATATCCTTCCGGGGATATGCACTCGAATCGGCCTGTTATCTGTTAAATAAGGTTTCACGTAAGCCTGTAATTAAGACTCCATATGAGATATGGACAGGATGTAAGCCAGCACTTTCACACCTTAGGGTCTGAGGGTACCCAGCCTATGTCAAACGATTAGTTACAGATAAATTTGGACCTAGGTCTGACAAATGCACATTCATAGGGTACCCCAAAGAGACCAAAGGATATTTTTCTACCATGCTGATGAACAAAAAATGTTCATCAGCCTTAAGACAACCTTTTTAGAAAAAGAGTTCCTTGGTGAAGGAACCGTTGCCTCTAAGGTTGAACTTGA
This sequence comes from Elaeis guineensis, assembly GCF_000442705.2. Taxonomy (NCBI): domain Eukaryota; kingdom Viridiplantae; phylum Streptophyta; class Magnoliopsida; order Arecales; family Arecaceae; genus Elaeis; species Elaeis guineensis. The sequence goes on from NC_025996.2 coordinate 135,074,830, forward strand.
TGAAGTTCAACAGATAAAACCGACACCAATAGCTGAACCTGAGTCAGATTTGATTAGATCAGATCCGGAGCACAATGTACCTCACCATTAAGGCGATCCGGTAGAGTACCGCGTCAGCCGGACAGATACTACGGTTTCTTGATCCGGGACAGTGATCCCATCGAACTCGATGAGAACGATGAGGATCCGATCACCTATATGGATGCAATGCAGAGATCTGATTCCGAGAAATGACTTGAAGCCATGAAATCTGAAATGGAGTCTATGAAGGTCAACGATGTATGGACATTGGTTGACCCACCTGAAGGGGTTAAACTCATTGGGTGTAAATGGGTCTTCTAAAAGAAGAGGGGCGCAGACGAAAAAATGGAGACCTATAAAGCCCGTCTGATTGCCAAAGGATATCGTCAACATTATGGTATTAACTATAACGAGACGTTCTCCCCTGTGGCAATGCTCAAATCCATTCGGATAATGCTTGCAATAGCTGTCCATCTGGATTATGAGATCTGGCAGATGGATGTAAAGACAGCTTTCTTGAATGGAGAGCTGACCGAAGAGGTGTATATGATACAACCTGAGGGTTTACATCCACAGACGAGTCCAAGATGTGCAAACTTCAAAGATCCATTTATGGATTGAAGCAAGCTTCTCGGAGTTGGAATATGCATTTTGATAAGGTGATCAAAACGTATGGCTTCATTAAGAACGAAAAAAAACCCTGCATCTATAAATGGACAAATGATCCAGTTGTGGTATTCCTTGTCTTGTACGTGAATGATATTCTCTTAATCGGGAATGACATTCCCGCACTACAGAAAATAAAAGTTTGGTTGTCATCGCAGTTCTCCATGAAGGACTTGGGTGAAACATCCTACATCCTGGGGATGAAGATCTATAAGGATAGATCTAAAAGGATGCTTGGGTCATCCCAGTCCACGTACATAGATACTGTGCTGAAGAGGTTCAGCATGGAGAATTCCAAAAAGGGCTATCTACCGATAGGCCATGAAATTTCTCTCTAAGAAGGATTGTCCGACAACTCCTGAAGAGAGAGCATATGAGTAGTCACATATGCTTCGGTCGTGAGATCTATCATGTACGCCGTGACATGTACAAGGCCAAATGTGGCATACTCACTAGAAGTAGTGAGTAGATACCAATCTGATCCTGAAGAAAATCACTGGAAAGTGGTTAAAACCATCCTTAAGTATTTGAGAAATACTAAAGACCAATGGTTGGTTATGGCGAGTCAGATCTGAAACTTGTGGGGTTCACAGACTCCAGCTTTCAATCTGACCATGATGACAGCAGAAGCGTATCGGGTTATATCTTTACTCTGAATGGTGGAGCCATCTGCTGGAAAAGTTCCAAGCAGCATACTGTGGCAGACTCTGTTTATGAGGCAGAGTACATCGTAGCATCAGATACCGCGAAGGAAACTGTGGCTGAGAAAATTCATCATTGAGCTCAGAGTAGCACCCTCCCTCGATGGTCCGATCCTGCTCTACTGTGACAACACTGGTGCCATTGCTCAGACGAAGGAACCCAAAGCACACCAGCGAATGAAGCACATTTTGCGCCGCTTCCACCTGATCCGGGAGATCGTGGATCGAGTGACGTCGACCTTCAGAAGATCGACGGAAAGGAGAACCTGGCTGACCCCTTCACTAAAGCCCTGGCGATAAAGGAGTTCGACAATCATAAGTCGAAGATGGATATTAGATACTGTGCCAAGTGGCTTTAGGACAAGTGGGAGTTGTTGGAAAATATGTCCCAAAAGCCAATCATCAACCTGTTAACGGTTGAGCAACCTTATATTGTAATTGATTTGTTAATAAATAAAATATATTTTTGGCATTTTCATCACAAGTTTTCATCTTCTAATGAACTCTGTTGTTGTGATAAAGTCCTTAAGACTATTTAAGTTCGATAAAGAGAAGATTTATCGATTAGTCCTTAAAATTGTTCACGACCAAATGATAGGCTGTTAATAAAGATGACAGCTTCTATCGAGCATAGATCGCTGTAGGCCATATGGGTTGGTTGTCCTCTTAATCAAGGAGTGGAGACACTGGTATGGCATACAGATGAGATGTAAGGGTACATCGTCATTGAACGTGATCAACTCCAGAGCATTCTGCTGTCGAGAATATCTCTGATGGGATATAGGTACAAGTGTCCCTTAGACTTGAGATCGCCTCAGTGACTTGCAAGCAACTCACTGTGCTTTGTACTGGACTAACTGAATTTCTAATTCAGTGACGGAAGGCTTCTGGGCACAGTCAAGTACTTACGAAGTCGAAGTGTGATCAAGATAGGATTGACCACTCTAAGAGTTGGAGAAGAATGAATCGCTGTATTTTAATTTAGCAAAACCTTGCCAGAGTAATCCATCAGATGAATTTGATATTTTAAAATACAATGTGGACAACCTGATCAGAGTTGACAGTTAAACTCTGAGGTGTCCTATGAGCATTTTGGTCAAGAAGATAAATTATATGGAAACTATATCCGCATGGGTTTTAAGGATGTTGTTCTACATATTCGATCTATCCGACAGTCGGTGCCATTGCTAGATGGTCACTTCGATTGGTACAGGAATTTGTTCCCGTGCTACTGGTTTAGGTTCGAATTTATGAGGCCACACACATTAGAGTTCACAATCCGATCGAATGGTTGATCAATAATTAAGAATCGTTCTAGGATTAAACGATCAATACGATTGATATTTAATCTAGTGCAAGTGTTGCAGGAAGATCGATTAGTAATTCGATTGCTAATTAGCTTAATTTGATTAAGCCAATGGGTTGAGATTAAGTCTAATTGAATATGATTTAATTAGATTTGATTTAGGCTTGATTGGATCAAGTCCAATTGGTTATTGGATAAGCCAAGTGCAAAAAAAACTAGTCCTAGTTCAATTAGGACTTGGATCAACCTAATTTCTAATTCGATTAGAAAATTAAATCAATTAAAATCTAATTAATCTATAAATAAGTTCTTAATGGGTTAAGACCTATTTTAATGGATTGATTGATTTTGTTTGATTTGGTTTGAAAAATCAAATTTGAACAAGTCATAGATTGAATCCTAGTAAGACTACGATTCCACCTTGCACCACCTTAGCCCCCCAGCCCACTCTCTCTATTTTGTGCGACAAAACCTCTCTCCCAGGCCTTCACACACGCCCAAGCTTTCCACTCTTTCTCTCTTACATGGAATGTGGTTGACCAAGTCAAAGTAGGAATTAGTTTGGATTTCAAATTCTATGAAATAGAATTTAGGAAACCAAAACTCTTTCCTTATGGCACTAATTTTATCCAGATTTTTTCTAGGATTTTCGTGGCTTTTATGCACATATTATGCGCCCTTGCTTGGTCCATGGCAGAAAAAGAAAAGAGGCACCCATGAGTTGGGCACCCCTTATCTGCCCTGTTTGGATTTTCTTTGACTAGGTATTGACCTAGACAAGATTCTTCATATCTCATTATTTAAGATGAATTTCTTCTTGAAATTTTTGTGGATTATAGAGCATTGAGAGACCTTTGGGTGTGTGAAAATCAGGAGAAAGAGTGTTGGGCATGGAGATATAATAGACACAAAACTAAGTGTCTAGGTGAGAGCAAAGAGAAGAAGAAGAGGGTCTTCTTCTAGGTTGCTGAGTTCACCTCTTCCTTCCTCCATCTGTGAGTTTTCTGAGAGTGTCTCACATCTAAAACTCCTCCTACTTCTCATCTTTGGAAGAGTCCAAATCAAGGAGGCATCTGATCGACCATCGAAGAAGGATCAGCACAGTACTAGCATACTGTGCTGATTTCTGGACCAGGACTTCTGATGATGTCGTGGGCTCGTGGATGACTCCTAGAGGGATGCATGTGCAGCTCGCAACATCATCCTCAACCGGATCAGCAAAGTTAGAATGTCTAACTTGCAAGGTAATAGATCTGATCTATTATATTTTACATACATTAGATGTAGTATAGAAACATGTTGATATGATCAACATGTAGTTCTTGCTCTTTATATTTTAATTTTTGATTTAATGCCATGTAATAATCATGTAATAGGATCTTAGATCTAGAGATTCTCTGATTTTATAAGATAAATTTTGATTTATTTTAGTCTTCCGCTGCCTGATCTT